>NC_143014.1:303737142-303932142 GCF_055824585.1 Amblyomma mixtum
CGGATTTCAACCAGCATTTTAACCGATTGACATGATATTAAGCGTAGTGAAGGGGGATTTGAAAAAAAAAATTACCGACGATTACGTTACTTCCTAATGCGAAATTTGAGCGCAGCAAATAAGCTGTTTCACCTTTTCGATAGATTGAGGCAAAGAAATCGAGCAACACATGTATGCGCTATCACAGAATTGTTTTTTTATTTTTCACACGTATTCGCAATTTCGGCTCGGGCGGTGCACATATACAGATCCGCCGCCACCGATCTGGCTCTCTGATTGCCACCGCACAGGGGTTGCATTGGAGGAGGAGCGAAGAAAGGAATTAAGTTCGAGCCGGCGCTTTGACAACCGGAGACTCGCAGGAAGAGGGGGGAGGGGGGCGGCGTGTACACCCAGCGGCAAACGATGGGGGCAGAAGCGCGCGCAGCAAGCGGACAACACGATAAAGGGAGGAGGGAAGAGATAGCAGCGATTGACTGATGCCGCTGACGCCGATAGCGCTGGGGGGATGAAAGGGGGGCGGAGCTGGTTACGAGGCCGACGACAACGCCGACGACGACGCGAAGCCCAGGAACGGACGCCAAAGAGCTGCGCTCTAAAACATGGAAGGAGGAAATGCATAGAAGTTAAGAATTGTAAGTGGTGGTCCTAGGATTAATACTTAGCCGTTTCAAGTGGTGATAGAAAACAAATTTAATTTTTTTCTAAGTTACCAATGTGTTGTATGCCAAGGAACAGGAGGTTCAGTGCATGAGGACTGTAATGGTCCTGAACATGCATTGCATTGTGAATAGTAATACGGTAAGCGTCTCCAATTTAAGCTGGTAAAAAATTCTCTTCCCTATATACGCCGAGCATTTCAAAAGAATCCACTGTTCTTAAAGCCGGTACTCATGGTTTATCGTAAGTATTCAAAGTTGTTCGTGAAGGCAGCGTTCAGACGAAGCCCGTGGTATAATTTTGAAACGATGAGCTGAAAGGTGCAGGTCAGTAGAATGGAAGAGTCGCCGCAGTGGCTCAGTGGTAATGGCGCTGGGCTGCTGACTCGAAAGTCGTGCGTTCGATCCCAGCCGCGGCGGTTGCATTTCGATGGAAGCGAAATTCTAGAGGCCGATGTGCTGTGGGATGTCAGTGCACATTAAAGAAAACCAGATGACGAAATTTCCGGAGCCCTTCACTACGGCGTCCCTCATAGCCTCAGTCGATTTGAGACGTTAAACCCCCTAAACGAAACCATAAACGAACGAGCAGAATGAAAGGATCCGCAATTATGGGGTATTGAGCTCTGCAACAGATCTCTTTGGGAATAAAAGTATTATCGTACCGGAATGAAACGCGAACCTGGGACCACGTAGCTTTCATGCGTTCCTCGCCTTTTAGCGGTGCCCACAACGAGCTCCTGACGTGTGCGGTGAGCTCGAGGCTTTGTGTTTGTGTATGTTTGTGTACGGGGTTTAACGTCCCAAAGCGACTCGGGCTATGAGGGACGCCGTAGTGAAGGGCTCAGGAAATTTCGACCAGCTGGGGTTCTTTAACGTGCGCTGACATCGCACAGTACATGGGCCTCTAGAATTTTGCCCCCATCGAAATTCGACCGCCCCGGCCGAGGCTTTGTCCCCAATCGTTCTATGTGCAGTCGCCATTCGACTTATCGCAGTTTGGCAATCACCACATACAGACCAACACTGTGTTTACAAATAAAGGGTGAATTCTGGGCAGCCGGACTCGCCAGGGGGTGAAAAGTAGGCTTAGCGTTCATGGAAGCAAAAGTTATCAAAGCAGTTTTTTGATTTCACGATGCACATATGCAGTCGTCTTTATGTAGGTGGAGAACAACGAAGTTCACCGTAAATGGACTCTGAAAGTACGAAACGTCATTTCGAAGGCGAAAAATGGCCATGTGAATACATCTGCAGTAGAAGTTTGGAAAAAGCGATTTCAAAAGTGGTGGCTCACAAGCAGAGTGGTGACATGAGGTTATAAGTGCATGAGAGAAAACGTATTTATAGAGATTGCCGAATATTAAGAAAATTTTGAGAGGTTGCGCCATCTGGCGGACTGCGAGCCGACCAATATCCTTGCTAGGAGCTAGAGTAGGTGTTCAAGTTCCCCAGAAGGCATAGCCTCTCAAATGGGCTATTTCGATCGCTTCCAAGAAAATTATGGGCGCAGACGAATGCAGTTCTTCCCCGATTCTGGACAACCTTTACAAAAATTTGTGATGAGTTTCTGATAAAAAGCCAATAATTTGAGACATCACGCTCATCAGATATTGCTGATGAGTTTTTAGCGGGGATTTTGGTGGACTGGCGATGAAAACTGGTCACCGATTTTGGGATTAAGACGTGATGTGTGCTTTTCTGTTGAGATTCTCATTAATTTCTTTTTCATACATGCTGAGTTCATGATGCATTTCTGAATGGTTTATGATGCAATGAAACCAGTGTTATAGCAAAAAGGAGAACTGTGGTGAATTTCATTTTTTTTACCGGCTGCATCAAACATCAAACAGAAACCGCTACAGTGAAGCTCTCTTACATGTAATGAAACATCTACTAGAGTATACTATGTGCTACTTTCGCTGAAACGTGGAACGGCACAGGACCATAATCTAGCAATCATTGCTACAAACAGGTTCCATCGACCCTCTGAAAGGAGCAAGTAACAAGATCGTGAATAGGACATGAGAATCTCTGGAAGTATATGCCACACCGGTAGACTCTCCTGATCTGTAATTCATAGCACGGGCTCATGCTTATATACTGCCAGTAAGACGCCCCAGGATTATATGATAATGATATCAGAAATTCAAAATTCATGTTTGTAAGGGAATCCAAGGAAAGTTCCGATGTTAAATTATTTATCAAATTATGATCGGCGGCTGAGCACAAATAGGCCAGCAGTTTGTGCAGGAGAATTTTTAAGAACCCGGACAAATACGGACCGCGCATATGTGTTGTGAAGCCGGAAATACCCCAAGAAGGCGCTCTTATCCACTCGGTGTTTCCCAGAAGCGCAAGCTTCTCGGTTAGTCTGACATGCTGCCTCGTGAGCTGCGTGTCCTCGCAAATACTGCGGTTCAAACATTCGCAAGGTTTTCATTTAAGACAGTTATCAAACAGCACGATAAACGAACTGCGCACTGCTGCAGACGACTAACTCCGTGATTACACGCACACTGGCACTGGCAGACGCCGGAGCCGGATGCGGCCGGTGACATCGTCTGCGCCGCCGTCTGCAATAGTGCATAATTCTCTTTTGTGCGCTTTCCATGGCGTTTGAGAACTGCTTTTTCAGGTAAAGTGGGATAGGCCGCCTAGTTTGCATAATTGCGCTAGTGAGCAAATGTAGCGCGCGCAGAAGCATACCGGGCTACACGAGAAGCTTGCTGGATTCGGGTAACGATGTATGGATGGATGGAAGAAAGGAGCGTCCCCTTTGAAATAGGGTGGTGGCAATTGCCACCACGCTCGGCTTTTTTTATTTTTTTGTTTAACTGTGTTGTAAATTGTCACTAAAATTCGCCATTTTCTGTTACTACGGTTTCCTACACTGCTAACCTTGCCTCACCTCTCTGCTTTTCAGCCACCAATTCTCTAATTATTTTTTCTAACTTCCACCACAGATTTATTTACATGACCATTGTTATCTCTAAACCCTAAGGCGTCA
Organism: Amblyomma mixtum; assembly: GCF_055824585.1. Taxonomy (NCBI): domain Eukaryota; kingdom Metazoa; phylum Arthropoda; class Arachnida; order Ixodida; family Ixodidae; genus Amblyomma; species Amblyomma mixtum. The sequence goes on from NC_143014.1 coordinate 303,740,812, forward strand.
GAAAGAATGACCGTGCTTGCATCGACATCCGGATGAATGCCATCGCATTTGAGGATGAGGTGTTAGATTGTAGATATCTACCACACACAGCATATGTATCATCTTCATTAATTTTGTGCCGCCGCGGTGGCTCAGCAGTTATGGTGCTCGGCTGCTGACCCGAAAGACGCGGGTTCGATCCCGGCCGCGGCGGCTAGAATTTCTTTGGAGGAGAAATTCTAGAGGCCCGTGTACTGTGCAATGTCAGTGCACGTTAAAGAACCCCAGTTGGTCGAAATTTCCGGAGCCCTCCACTACGGCGTCTCTCATAGCCTTAGTCGCTTTGGGACGTTAAACCCCATAAAGCAAACCAAACCATTAATTTTGTTTTTTTAGCTGCGCGGTATGGGACACCCTGACTTAGCTTCAAATAGTAGGGCACTGCCTCTTGAATTATCATAAAAGAATTCCTTAACCTATCAACCTTTTCCACTATAGGTATAGTTTTAGACTGTGCTTCTTTTCCATTGAATTAATCCAGTTTTAAACATCTGCGCTCTTCACCTGTCGTTTGATGCTCTTTCTTTCTCTGTCATCGTGTCCGGTGTACTTACTGGTTAGTTTCTTAGTTCTTTTCCGCCATTGTGAGTCAACGCTCCTTCTGTATAGGTATTAAGGCGGAAGCCTTTAATGTCTCATCGTTGTAAGCAGCAGTTGCCGACAGAAAATGTGACGCTTTTCAATTGGTGGAAACGGTCGTGACGTCACAGTGCGCGAATTTCAAACGGGGCCAATTGTACTTTGGCTAGTAACCATGCAACCAATTGAAGGGATCGTATAGTGATGCTCCTAGTAAGTGGGACTGAGCTTAGTTAATTGCTTAATTACCCAATTAGCCTAATTAGCTTTACTAGTCAGGCCATATAAATAAATAAAACCGATTAAGAAATTGGTCGAGCTCAGGAATCGAACCCCGGTCTTCGGCGTGAGCGACGAGCATGCTATCCACTCCGCCATGCCAGCTCGATGGTTTGGTATGAACAAAGGCGCATCTAGTGAATACGGTGTCTTCACTCACTCTCATCCTCCTCCATTCCCTTCCGGCGAGGTTTAGGTGTCCACCGACAAATGAGAGACAGATACATTTCCTTTCCTCAAAAACCAATTTACCGACGAGCGAGGCGTAGAACCGAATGGGCGATGGCGTTCTATGGACTCCTTGGCAGCGTTGCAAGACGCTGTCGCGTTCCACTCTTAGGGGCGAAGCTTAACATCTTAACCACACATCAGTGACCACACTTTAGGTCAAAAAAGTGCCCCCCTGAATTTTGTGACACAGTTACTGCGTAATTTCCTTTCCTCAAATACAATTTTCATTTTCTTCATTACGGCTCCTCTTTATCTATCTTCTTTCACTCCCACTTCCTCCCTTCCTGTACGGTGCGGTTCAGGTGTCCACCGGAATGAGAGAGAATTACTGCGCCATTTCCTTTCCTCAAAAAGCGTTGCGTTCAAAGGGCCGAACGGGTGGTGGCGTTCCGTGGTCTCCCTGGCAGCGCTACAACGCGCTGTCGCGTTCCACTCCTGAAGGCGAAGCTTAAGCGTCATTAATTAGCAGTTAATTAGTATTCAGGCATTAATCAATAATTAACCATTAATTAGTGATTTGTCATCACTTAGTAATTAGTACTCAATTACATGTGACGCCACCAGTGCCACAGAAACAGCGAAGGTGGTGCGGAAAACGCTTCCGCCTCTACCCACTTTAGACAGTCAAAGTGCCCCCAGAATTATTTAAATACCTTATCTACCCACCTATTATCGTCCAATTTCCTCAGGCGTTCTTCATATAGTGTTTTACTCTGAGGTTCCCGTGGTTCGAATGATGCCCAGGCGATATCCCCCAGCACTGCCTCGTATGTTGTTTTGCAGTGGGCACCTAGCGCTAATCTTCCAACAACCCTCTGATTTACTTCTAATCTCGACTGAACTTCTGCCACAGAACCGCATTTCCTAAAGCAAGCCCCGACACGATCATGCGTTTCCAGATACCTCTCGGTACTTCATATTTGTTGTAGCCCCATAATGTCTTATGTTTCATTATCCCGACATCTCTTCGACCTTTTGCCCTAACAGACTGTTCATGCTTTTCTGTGTATACCTGCCCTTTCTTTAGCCATACGCCGAGACATTTGTATTCGGCCACTCTGTGTATCTCATGGCCTTGTATTGTAAGCACCTGATCAGTTGTATCGTTGAAAATCATCACACGTGACTCAGTTGCGCTAAAACTGAATTCTAGAGCGTCTCCTTTGTCTCCACAACAATTAACCAAAGTTTGTAATTCTTCTGGCTATCTGCTAACAGTTGTGGGGTTTAAAATAGGGGAGATAAATACGTTCTCCCCGCTTAAGCACGGCTGACAGTTCAAAACCGCCCGGACCCCACCCCGTGGTCGCGAGCGCTACCGAGCGCACGCCGACCACGGCGGGCCGTGCTCTGCGGGAACAAAGGAACGACACACTGGCTGACACAAACAAGGCATTTATTGCTATAACAACAATACCGCCAGCTAGCAACAAAATACACTGAGGAATCGAGGATGTCCGACTCACCAGCACGGTTACGAGCGAATGTTCGCCCACGGTAGGGCAGAGGGAAATAACTCCGAGGCCGGACGGGACGAGCTGAGGGGAACATGTTTCCACACGATGTCGCCCGCGGCGAAGAGCGGAGCGGCTCGCGAAACTTCCGCGAGCTATCCCGGTGCCGAGCAGAAGAGACCCCGTCGGTCCGCGCGAGCGCGCAGCAAAACGCCATCCGTGGCGCTGGTGTCGCTGCGACGCGAGCGCCCTCCCCTGTTAGTTGAAAGCATGGTTGAAAGTAACCGAACCGAGAGGAGTGCTTTGCGCGGGGGCTAACTACAGGGAAATAGTGCATTGAGGGAAAGCGAACGCAGGGGACGAAGGCGTCCCCACACAGTACAATATCGTCCGCATACATTAAACCCGGGAGTCGCTGCTCAACTACATTTCCGCCTAATCTATACGACAGATTATAACCCAGATTACTTTCTTCTAGCCTTCTTTCCATATTTATCACATAAAGCATGAACAGCAGCGGTGATAGAGGACAACCTTGTCTTACTCCTTTGTGCACCCCCACAGTTGTGGTACTTTTTTTCCCTTCCCATGTAATTTCAGCTTTATTATCTCGGTAGATTTCCTGCAGAAAATCAATTACCTCATGACCGATACGTAAATCTTTTTTATATGCTCCCCAGGAGTTCCCTGTTCACGTTATCGTATGCACCGCTTATGTCCAGAAAGGCTAAATACAGAGGTCTGTTTTCCGCCTTAGCTATTTCTATGCATTGGGTAAGCACGAACAGGCTATCTAAGCGCCTACCCCTTCTGAACCCATTCTGAAGTTCCCCGAGTATCCGATTACCTTGTAGCCATGACTGCATATTTAATTTCACCGCCTGCATTGCCAGCCTGTACATAACAGATGTTATCGTAATCTGACGGAAGGATTTTATGTTTATCTTATCTCCTTTCCCTTTGTAAATCAAATAAATTTTACTCTGTCTCCAGCTGTGCGGAATTTGCTTATTTGTTATGACTATCTCCAATGCTTTTATCACCGCTTCCTTGCTTCTTGGGCCAAGTTCATTAATCAGCTTAATTGGAATTTCGTCTATCCCTGCGGATGTGATTTTAGGAATATTTGCTTCCGTCTTTTTCCAGTTAAGACTAGTCATTTCTATGCTGTTCTCTATTGTGGTGTCCTGTGTTGCCGCCTCACTTGGGGAGATTACCCTATTGCCGTTGCTAAATGACGCAGCTATAACGGACGTAATGTAGTTTAAAGCGTCCTCTCCCTCTAAACATTTTCTCTTAGCATCTTCAATCTGCTCCTGCTTTCTTTGATTTGTTTTTCCCAACCAGGTTATATGGTTCCAGAATTTTCTTGGCCCCCCTTTATTTGCCTCGCGAATTTCAGCCAGCCATTTATCAGACGACTGCTTTATTTTAGCCTGGACCAGGACCTGAACTTGCTGTTTCTTTTGTCGATAAGATTGCCATTTTTCGCCTATTTCCTCTTCAGATAAGTGCGCCCTCTTTGCTTCTCTGTGTTCCCTTGAAGCCGCCCGTCTTTTTTCGATGGCCTCCTTAATTTCCATATTCCACCAGCTTCGTGGCTTCTTCTTTCCTCTCCAGCGGTTTACTCCTTTCACTTGTTTCATTTTTGTAGAGATGAGTATTTCTAACTGATTATAATCCCACTTTTTCATGGGGTAAAAGAGATGGGGGGCGCCGGGCATAATAACAAGCCTCGTGAACCGCAACAGCCTCTGCACAGAAGGCACTGGAGGCTGCCCGACGACGAAACCGGACTACGTTCCGCAGCGTGCCAGAAGACGAGAATATAAAGGCTGGGAAGAAAGGACTTAGACGGAAAGTGAGATGGGAGAATACGGGTGGAAGAGTACGAGGTGGATCAAACCAGGGATCAAAGCGGGGCATGATATCAGAAGGTAGATAAGTCTGACCTCCAAAGGTGACAGTATCTACACCGTTTGAAAGGTTGTACTCCGCACAGAGGCGGTCCTGTTCCAATGGAAGAGGGGGTTGCCGGAGGAGTACATAAAGCGCAGCCGTGCGCCTTGTGCGGAATGCCCCTGTGATAGCAAGAAGAGTGGTGCGCTGCACAGAAACAACCTTTTCCTGAAGCCGAGGATTGACGCTGCGAGACCACCAAGCGGGCGCGGCGAACGGAGGAGCGGGTTGTATTACTCGCAAATAAAGCCTACGTAGAGAACAGGGAGGGAGGGAACGGTGAAACGATAGAGCATCGTGTCGGCGACCATGGTGGTCTTCAAGCAGTTTTGCATAGTTATTCGCATTGGTGGCACGTAGTCTTCGATGGTTCTCTCATCTTGGGCCAGAGATCAGAGCGAAAAGGTTCACAGTACGTGATAGATCGATTCGCTTGTATCGCACCTCTGAACTGCGATAATTTTTTAAACGTGTGCAAACACACTATTACACAATCACCCCGCCGTACCTTGCGACGAGTCGCCTAAGTTTCTTCTACGGCCTCTGTTGCTTCCGCTGTCTCTGAAGCTGATAATGCATAATGTTATTCAACTCTTCGATGCTAATAGCCGTTGAGCACAGCCGTTTCTGACTGACCATTACACCCTACGGGCCTTCTGCAGTGATTGAACGGTTTTTTAATCAGAATAAAAAAACTGAACATGGCACCCTACAATACCTGAGTGTATTTCAAATAGTTATTGCACACAGTTGCGCGATCTTCACGTTGAGGCTTGAATTGGCAATGCATTCTACGGACGACGCATCACCCGGGGGAAAACGTCTCCAGTACGTGCGACTGGCGATCTGGAAGTGTAAATGCGGTGTGTTTCAGCGAGAACCTGATTTACCTAGCACACATTTCCGGACACCAGTTTGACCTTCACCTGCACAAGAGTCGTCTGAAATCACCGCATGATATAGAAGCTTTTCTCGTTGCCCGTGCGGCCTAGGGACTTGTTCCGCGATAGTACTTTCTTTATTTTCCCACGCTTCTGTTACCTGTATTCTGACTAGTAGGCACTCGATAAGCTGTTGATTCAAGTGTAGTTGGTACGATAAATTTATCTTGCGTAGATGCCTTACATTAACATTCTTCTCAAATATGACCAAAGTTCGTTCCTTCACCCCCAATGAAAAATATTTCTTACGTCTTGCGCCAGAAACATTCTACAACTCATATTTTCGTGAATTCACGCACCTGAATACATACCTAAATAAATATAGTTACTTCTGTAGACTCATAAAATATATATTTCTACATATACTATATCGATGAAATGAAGAAGCGCCAGAAATTTGGCAATTGGCGGCTGCAAGCAGGAAGCCGGTTTCTACAATGCAACTAGTTTGGTTAGGCTGCTTTGAGCGCCAGTATTGCTAAAAGCTTCTTTAGAAACTGTCTGGGTGGAGCATAATATTATCTAACTTGCACTGTCGCTTATGGTGCAGAATTGAATGGATACAAAATATGTCATAATATTGTACGTGTAACATGAAGATTGTGTCACCTAGTGGAGACGGTAGTCCGAGCAGTCGGAAAAACAGCCAAAATATCTTCGAAACAGAAAACTGTTTATTGGGTTGACATGCGCCCACAACGGACTGAATGACTCGGCAGCGGCGAATGCAACGAGCGTGCTCGGCAGTCGTCGAACAGAATGCCCACCACTCTCGGCCGTGCTCAGTTTAAATACGATCGCGAACTTTCGAGATAAGGAAGCAAAAGCAGCTACAACTATCTACAAAAATGTGGCAGCAGTCGCTCTTGGCCATTATCAATCGAGGTAGGTCTGGTCTCTTATCGCGTCACAAACAATGTGATAAAGTTGCCAGCCGGCGCTTTTAGCGTTAAAGAACAAACTACAAAGGTGCCCGGCAATATTTAAAATGTACAGTCATAAGCTGTACCGTGCAATTTTGCGCATCGACTGCACCTGTTTTGTTCCTGGAGCAGCAGAGGTTGCTTTTTAAGCGACTCCGATTGAGCGCGCCTTCGTTCTGAGAAGCGTTATAGACTTACAAATGCTGCCGAACATATCGTAATATGCTGTTTTGTGCGCGGATAGAAGTCTTACGAAATTCGTTGCGTATCTGACGAGATTACAGCGCCACCCCTAGCAGCCTAAACAATGAGCTATCCAGCAAGCCTAGGCGACGTGGGCGCATCAAGGAGGCTCGCGCGTGAAACTCCGTCGTTTGTTTTGGTTATAGTTTTGGTAGCGTTAATCTCCAGTGGGGACAGCCCGGACAAATCAATGGAGTATTACGTCTACGTGAAATTCTTAGAAGACAGTGTAAAGAAAATCGCGAAATATCGTTATGTAAAAGGGTTCCGCCGGGCCAATGTGCATGATTTTAGGACCGGGGAAACTTACAGCGTATACTGAGGAGGCCACTAAAAAACCAGCGGAGGGTATTACGACCCAAAATACTCCACATGTCAGGTAAGCAGAACTGTCCTGAAGACCCTGATGAAAGTTTTTTTAATATCCCTGTGCCGTGAACTATTGATGCAAAACATGTCGGCAGGCATATGCCGCCTGTTTGCTCACATGGGTTTGCTCGGGGCACACGATTCAAAACAAAGGGCGCCCCTTCATGTCCTGTGTCAACGCTGTTTTCTCTTTCATGTTGTCGAACTTGCACCGACTAGCCCAAAACACGTTGTGGGCGTTGTTTCTCGAACGTTTTTCGCCATCTTTCACTTTCTTTTTACCGCTTGTGCGCTTCTAGTGTACTGCATGTTTGATATTCGATGTACCGAAATCCCGTTCCCATTAATTTGCCGTGGTTTCGGGGAGACGGGAGAATGGTTAGACCTGTTTTAATTTTAATTCTGTGTGTTTACATGCACTGTATAGCTTTGCAATATTTGCCTGTCTGGTGTTGTACTATTATGAAATACACTGCACAGTAATGTCAGCTATTTATATGCTGCATCCATGCACTCATGTTGTCTTCTCATCTTTTCCGTGCTTTTAAAAATGTTACCTCATCAGCGACAACAGGCTGTACATTAATTATGTGGACACTTGAGATAAACACTGCAGCATGAGAGTGTAATTATGTGGACACTGAACACTTGGGGAAAACGCAAGCATACGAGTGCGAGCACTGAGATATAGCTGCATGAGTGTTGTGTGGCCTGGTCGTTACTACGAGAAACAAGTGTTCTTTCAAATTTATTTCAACAAATTTATTTCAGAGTCCAAAGAAGAAATGAACATGTTCACAACAGATAAGGCACAGCGTGCAAAGCTGAAGCGGCAGGGGCCACCAGAAAATGTGCGTGTTGAAAATTGCATGTTCCGTTCAGGAATTGTAATGTTGGTAGTATGTATACATGTGTTTCATGCGATGTCATGGGCGCCACAATATAGAGCCTAAGGGAGAGCTTCTGCAATGCAGATTGGGGCAGGTAATGAAAAATTGATTAGAAAAGTTTGCAAGTTTCTGGCGTGCATTTAATCTCAAACATGGCGGCAGCCATGACTTCGGTGCAACCCAGGTATATGCAATTTCCATTGATGCCACTGCTGGGCCCTTTGCTATCTCCCTCGTCATTTTGAATATGCTTACTCTTTCGATATTTTTATGAAAATGTTGGCTTGTGTTCAATTATTGAAACATGTGCAAGTCTTAGAGCAAGCAGCATGTTACCATGAGGGCACATGTATAATCACAGCCATGGTAAACAGAGCGTGCAGTTGTAGGAAAAGCTTATATGAGTGGTGTAGTGCATTTTTCTGGCGTTTCTTTAGTTCATGCATCTAAACTTGGAAATGCATATGCAAAGAATTGTATGATATAGCTGTTTGCTCTGATGGACCATTTAAGTTGCTGTTGTAAAGACTGACCAAGTAAGAAGCAGCTTTAGCTCAGTCGTGAAGGACTTGACATTGACTATGCCAGCTTCACAGTCACATCGAAGCACTGCTGCATCTTTTCAAGGAGACCTCTGTACAGGAACTTGTTGCCATTTGTAGACCTGCGGATTCTTAGGCTTAATGCAGTCATATATACAGTCATATGCACTCCTTCTGGCATTGCTATTATCCTAACATGTATCAGGAGCATGAACTGTCAAGCACAAAAGTTTGCAGGATCTGCGAAACTGCATTGCTGTGCCATCTGCCATCATAGAGCGTGGTGTTGAGGTTCTCATGAGCCTGGATACTATGCTCTCTTATGACAGATCATGCAGCAATGCAGTTTTGCTTCGCCCCGCCATGTATCGCAGATCTTGCAAACTTTTGCGGCCAACAGTACAGTGTTATGGATGAATAAACGCCTAATGTACTTGTGGCAAGTGGATGAAACTGCTTGCAGTGTTAAAATAAATGCGAGTATGCTGATTATATACGAAGTGTAATGACTTGTGCATGATACACATTTGCTGCATTTATATTGGTTATGCCTATGCTTCAATTCTAGTCAAAAAGAAAGGTGAAAGAGTTGAGGATGGCTGCCAAAAGAAGTGCCAATGAGGACATTGTGGCACACAGAGAAAGCAATGCGCTCAAAGAGGAGCTGGAAGCCCTCAAGAAAGAAAATTCCAAGCTGCGGCAGTTAAACATGAAGCTGCAGGTGCAGCTTCTGAAATGCCTCTCAGCTCCAGGTTAGTCCTGTATGGCTGTATGCCTACTTCTTAATCTAGATACCACTTGCTACAGCCTGTAAGTTGTTACTTTTTTCTCGTAAGGTCCAGTGTCCTAAAAATACACAAGTGCATTACAAAAGAGACTTCTTTTTGGGAAAGCAATTGTTAACAATTTTGCATGTTTATTACATTCTTAATTGGTTGTAGAAATGCAGTTTTACACTAACTCTATGTCTTTAATGGTCCTAATGTCTCCATCACAGTGGAAATGTGAACTTTAGCTACATATGTTCATGTTCTTAGTGGATCTTAGATAAATTACCTAAAAGACCAAAAACAAAAACATGAGAAAGTATGATGAAACAAGAAAAAATGAACTTGCTAAACGGGAAGTCTGAAACCGCAAACTTTTTTGTCAACAGCTGCTGAAGTGAGCAATGTGGCTAGCATTGCACTCGTTGAGAACGCCGCTGAAGACATCCCTCCAAGTGCGGTAACACCTGTACCACAAGAGTGCCATCCCATCCTGTCACTGGAAGGGTCCACGCTGCCGTCATCTGAAGTACACAGTGCGTGCTTATCAGCTGAGGAAGGTATGGAAAGTCATCAGCAGCACTCCGGAATCATGTCTACTATCTGTGCCCTGCCGTGGTGGCTGCTGACCCGGCTGCTGACCCGAAAGACGCGGGTTCAATTTCGGCCGCAGCGGCCAAATTTCGATGGAGGCGAAATTCTAGACGCCCGTGTACTATCCGATGTCAGTGCACGGTAAAGAGCCCCAGGTGGTCGAAATTTCCAGAGCCCTTCACTCCAGCGTCCCTCATAGCCTGAGTTGCCTTTGGCCCCAGTAAACCCCAGTAAACCAATAAACCATGTCCACTATCTATAATTGTCAGTGACATTGTTGCGGAGTCCTTAACCTACCACCGTGCACATTTTTTTTCAGTTCGCAGCAAGTTTATAGCCCGTTTTTCAAGCTGCAAAGATAACCTAATGACGGAAAGAACAGGGAAGTGTATAGAAATGAAGAGCTCGTTACAACATAAATAGGAAGGTAGCCAACAGTCATTGAAACCAAAGAAAGCATACGTGAATGTTGTTTTTAAATAATTTTTCATGATGTTAATGGGAAATTGATCGGTACAGGCAGCATCCATGTGGAGAAGGCTTCAAATTAACCTAAGGACAGCGCAGTGCGTGTAACGTTACGAGACAGAGAGTAGTGCGAGCCAGGGGAACAAACACGACTGTGATGTTCTGGTTTAAATCATGAAGAAATGAGCAATACTTATGGTGTGGAGGACAGGTGATGAATGGTCCATTACTACTTATGAAATGTATTCCAAAAAAAGGTAAACATTGCAGACGTGATTAGAAAATCTGTGGGCTATAGGAAGGCTGTAGCTGACCCAATACTAAACTGGGGGTCAGTGGGTAGACTTTTTAACCTGGTTTGGGCATAGGCAGGATGATGAAGTTGACCGCCAGAAGTAACTGCATTTTGCTTTTCTTTGTTGCACATTAAATGCAAGCACTAGTGGTAGCTAGCTGTCTTGCCATAAATATAGATAAAATTGATTCCGTATTTCATGTCTGCATAACAAAAGCATAATCTAATTATTTATTTTATATGCTTCGAGGCTGAGGGTATTGATTTCTGCATAAATTGTATGAAATTTTGCTCCTACTGCACTAGTCTGAATTGTGTTTTAATCTCTACTAGGTAAATATCAAGCTTGTGTTTTGCCGTCATTGCGTGCAGACATGCCGGCTTTGTAAGGAGAGGAGACGTCTGTGATGTCATCTTCACAAGTACACCTTCCAGCAGTGCCTGCTGGACCGCCTGCAGCAGAACCACGACCAGTCCAGGGTGTTTGTACTCTGACAGACAGTGGAAAGATAAAAGCACCTAAAATTTCTGTCTTATGAAATGTGAAATGCAGGGTAGCATGCACATATATTCATTCACCAGTGTAGAATGTTTAGCAAGTTGATACTTGTGTATACTGACTATAGCAGCACCAATAAGATGTCGCCCCAGCATTCACTTGCATCTGTAAATTTTAATTAAAAAACACAGATTAAAAAAGAAAGGAAAATAAGAAACACCGAAAAAGGTCAGCATCTAAATCGAGCAACATTTGTCCTGCTGCGAAAATTCAGTGGACATGAAACGAATTTCATGTCTACATGTAATTGCTTTACCAGTGCTTTTAAAATTCAGTAAGCTATATGCATTTTATGTTGGTGGTTTAATGACAGGTATATGGGACTAGTTTTGGTCAGGCTTGAACAGTCAGATGTTTATTTCTTGCGGCTCATGAAGTTACTTTACGCGTTCAGTTTGGTCCACAAAGGTAGCCCATATAGTATTAATGATCACTAAAATTATTTCATATGAAGTTGAATCATGCTTAGTGCTGCTTTTAAAAAGAGCACTGGCAGCTAAGACATCAATGAGATGCTAGGTGTCAGTGCCGGCTGAGCAGTAGAAGAGCCTGTGTTGTAGCCATGTGCCCCACAATGACAGTACAAGGGGAAGCATGAGGGTGAAGCATGAGAGGCCAGCTCAGTGTTAGAAGGGTAACTTTTCTTTGAGGGTGGTCTTTCGCATTGCTTAGTCATCGTGACATGTCTTGAGAAGGGCATCTGGTTGCTATATAAATTTTGTGACCATTCCACTCTTACAAGGGCAGCATATCGTGTGAAGCACAAACAGCACGGCTTTTTTTGTGTGCTGTTCTTATTTTTTTAGCATTTGTTACTGTGCGCACATACTAATTCGCTAAGTCCAGCAAGGTAGAGCCATTTTTCTGAAATTATTTGCCGATAGCATTTCAAGCATGAATTGAGATTAGCATTAGCCAGTTATGAGCACTGCCTGCACTGCATTAGCCAGTTATGAGCACCTTTGATACTCCACTGCTGTTAAGAAGTACTACTAAATGCCCATCGCACTGTTAATGTCCACGTGTATGTTGTGCAGTTATTTTAAAGTTTTAAATGATTTTGACCTTGGTGCTGTGGCAAGTGCTAACACTGAGTTTTAGTCAGAATGCACTCGGTGAACCATGATAATTTGTATATGTACGTCCCTCTCAGCTCGGCATGTCATTTGTTTTCTTTTTCCTGCAGGTACACCTGGCCAATGGCCATGAAATATCGAAAGAGGCGTACGATACTCTGATGGCGCTACCAAAAGATTCACTGTTTGTGAAAAAAGCGGCAACCACTTTGTGGTCAACAGAAGTGCTGGCTCAGCGCAGCTTCACAGGAACGCTGTCCAACAGATTCCTGCCAGAGGGTGGGGACAAGGCCCCGCAGAAGCCACTGACGCCGCTGAAGGTGGAGACGATAAGGTGTAATTATTGTATTATACTGGGGTTAGCACGTGTGCATATTATCATATTGCATTAACATAAGAAAGGAGGCTATCTTGACCTTGGCAATAGCTCATGAGAAGGTAATAATTATCAAACACTATTTGACTCATATTAAAATGGATCAGTTCATTGCATAGCTTCTGGTTGGGCACGAGAATTCATGTGCAGTCAACTACTTGACAGGCACAATCAGAAGCATTTGGTAGAGATAAGAACTTCCTACAGAGCTGAGCTCCAAGATGAGTGTATGACATGAGCACTCCACATCTGTGGCAACAACCAAAGGACGTAACTTGTTTTGTGATGCTAAAATAGGTGCTTGTCACATGACAATGTTGAGCTGGAAACTTAGGCTCTTAAGAGCTGCGCATTTTTAAAACCTTTAAAGGTGCACTGAAGAGGAATCTGAACTCGTCTTTTTGCCACGGGAACTCAATCTACACGTTCCAAGCATTCTTAGAAACTTTGAATTATTGCCCTGTGCGGCTGATTTTCCTCATTTAAATCTGATTAATGTCTGGCTCCCGCCTTTTTTTTAATTCCCCGCAGACGGTGGGAGGAGACAGCTAATGCATAGAGTGCCTTTCAGGCAGTCGCATGGTGGCTTTGCTTTCGTTTTTATTATTTTTTATTTCCGTGGATAAATAGATCTATTCAGAGACTACATAGGTGAAAATTAGGCCCACAGAAATTAAAATACGCATGGACTCTGCTTTCACCGATTGGTCCGTATCACTCTGCCGATGGCAGAGCGGCAAGCCGCCACAGTACTGGTTGAAAGGTTGGTCGACTCCTCCCACTGTCTGCGGAGGAATTAAAAAAAAGGCGGGAACCGGGTGTTTAATTCGATTTAAATTAGGGAAACCGGCTGCATAGGGAAATAATCCGCACTTTCTAAGAACGTTCGGGACGTGTAGATCGAGTTCCATTGGTAAAAGTACGAGTTCAAATTCCTCTTTAGTGCACCTTTAACGCAAATGCTGATGGTATCATTCTTAGGTATCTTCCTGTCCTTTTTTGTTATTGTTTTATCTTATTGCCTTAGTAAAGGCACTAATTATGGGATCGTTTAGCACAAACATATTCCCGGGAAATGTATCCAGTTCGACCTGTTGTACACTTCGCATACATAGTAATGCAACTGAGCCCTTACTTGGTGTGCTTTGGCTTTGTGTTCAGGACCATACCACGTATGCATCTGCTAGGGCACTGGGCATTGCCTGCATTCTTACAATTGACGAACGCTTTTTTCTGATGACCTTAGTCACTTTTATGCTTTACACTTCTCGTGAACATTAAGGTCACATGCTCATTTTGATGATGTAGGCAGTGCAAGGTGTCACAGCAGCTGCCATGCTTGCAGTATTGTCACTCATGGCCTTTGCACGTGCACAAGATTTGGCAACATAGCTTTGTGCAACCTGTCTAGAGTGGAGAAAGTGATTTGTTTACATATCTGCTGAGATTTACCCAGAATCAGAATATCTTGTTGCACTATTACTCATATTAGGCAGAAGTGTTCTAGGCTTAATTCTAGGCTTATTTACTGCTTTCTTTTGATGTGCTGTGTTTTACTGCGTTTCGCATAAATTTGGTCACCATTACTGCTGCACTGTTCTGTTGAGATTGCACATGCTTCTACACTTACTAAGAAGAGCAGAAGGAATGGTGTTGTGCATCGTCAAAGCTACAGCTTTGTGCCCTAAATGTGTTACAAGTGTTGAAACGTGGACGGTATCACACCGGGATTTGGCCCTTTTCATGTGTGAATCGAAGCATGGGTTCATTTTATAACACAATTTTCGCAGCCGTAAATGACTCTGCAACATCAACATGGCCTCACAGCCATATAATTGATTTTTAGAAAGAACTAAATCTGGATGATGTTGTCTTCTGTGTCCCTTTGAAATGATCAGGTGAATGAATTTACTTATCATGTAGCTTACTGTTCTTTGTTACAACAAGCACTGGTGTTACAAGTAGATTCGGCAGTTTTTGTAGTGCTGAGCTAATTGTCGGGCTAAGACTTGCTGAATGTCCGGGAAATTGGTTCTATGACAACAATTCTGCCGAAGCCAGACCAATAACAATGCTTGCGTTATTTTTAACACTTATGCGTGATTTTCTTTAGTGTTCTTCAGGCATTATGCCTGCAGTCGGGGAGTGACAGACGAAGCAGCCACGAAAGCTGAAAAAAGCATAAGACTTTGGCTATCAGAGAAAACTTGCGAACTTCGCCGCAAGAGGCCCGCTGCTTCAAAGAGCTAAGCGAAATGAGAATAAATCTAGTTTTTTTTTCTTTTCTACATGGCCTTGCAATTTCTTTTGGCAAGCATACAAACTGAGTATTGACGTATGCGTGCAAATTTTATTTTATTTTCTTTCCCTAAAATTTCTATTGGTAAGTGTAAAAACTAAGTGCTGATGTATGCATGCTGCTATGTGTATCCCAATGCACTGCATCGCTATCAAAGCACATTGAATTTTTGTTTATCTCATGGCCACTCTGCGTGCACGCAACTCTTCTCTTTGAGCTCTCCGGTGATTGTGAACAACAGCGCAAGCATTGCAGAAGCTGGTGGTTTAACTCTACTTGTGCAGTTTATATCAGCAACAGTACCAAGTGACAGAAGAGGGCAGCTGTCGAGCTCACACTTGCCACCTCACGTGTGCAGTTGGCGTCTTGTGGAGCCACGCCTTGCCTGCATCACCCACGTGCGCTTCTTTTCAACCTGTTTTCTCGGTACCAGGTATGCTCGTTATGCTCCACCACGGGTGGCACATATCGTGAAAGAGGGAAATTGTTCCGAAAGGCTCCTAACCCTTCAGGCACAACACCAAATTAAATCACATCAGAAAACAGCAGACCAGGCCGCACCAAAACACTAGAACGGGCCACACCAAAAACATCAGGCCGGGTCACACCAGACCCGGTAACACCAGGCCGGGTCACACCACAACCCGTGTCTTAATTTGCGGTGTGGTGTAAACACCAGCTGGTGTTTTTTTCGACTGGGGAGATAGAATAAACGAGTGAAAACTTTTGGTCCAGCGTCATAGCAGTCTTGCAAGGTGCTCGACATGCACACCCCAACAGACCGCCGGTCAGCGTGTTCGAGCACGGCGGGTGCGGCGAGGACCTCTTCAAAGGCCTGACTCAAAAGACCGTCACCTCTTGAGACGAGCACGGCGGGCGAGAGCTGGGAAGCGGCTTCGAAACTTGACTGGCGCCGTCGGACAGGACCGGCTTTGACAGAACTGGAGTCTGCGGGAACGGCGACAACACCGGACCTCGACAACCGCCTGGAAAGCCGGATCAAGCCGGGACACGGCGAGCCATGCCAACGGGCGGTGCGGTGAGCAGCAGCACTAAGCAGGGGACCAATATGGAAGAAGTGGACCAGACGGAAGAGTTGGCAGCCGCGGGCAACATAAGCGATGGCGATGTAGACGCTGTACCAGTAGCGACGTCGGAGCAGCTCACATTGCTGCGGTTGCCATTAAAGATTGTAGAATAGCAGACGGAGAATCAGCAATTGATTCTAGAAACAGAGCGATTGCGATGGGGACAGAGCACGGAGGCTAGCGATAGCGGAAGCACCGCAGCAATGAACACCGGCGCAGACGAAGATTGGAGGCTAAAATATGCCATCCTATTAAAAGGCGTCCTGGTACCTATGCCGAGTCACGAGCGGTTAGTGCCTGAATGGTTTGAGGAGGTGGAAGTTACCTTATACTCGTGCGACGTCCCGAACGAGTGGTGGGCCGGACTGGTCTTGCCGAGGCTGAGCGAAGGGCGCGGGGGCTCGTGCGGTTATCAGCCGAGCAAAGGAAAAAATTTGCCGCTCTCAAAGATAAAATTCTTCATTGACTCAGACTGTCGGCTTCAGAATACAAGAGGCTATTCTCGCCAAGCAGCAAGGCAGCCGGCAAAACGTGGAAGCAGTTTTCTCTAGGGCTGGAGAATTACCTCGAATAATATCTAGACAGCCGTAAAGTGCGCACGATGGAGGAATTCAAGAGTTATGGCGGCTAACCGACTGAAGGAATGCTTTGGCGCCGATGCGAGGGCATACGTAGCACTGATTAGAAAAGGGGATTCCTTTAACCTAATGACCTTGTCGAGCTCGCAGAGAATTTCGAAGAAAGTCGGAAGTGTAGATCATCAGTAGAATCAGCCCCGGCCGCAACGGGAAAACATTCTGCCGAGAAGCGGTCCGCTACGTGGTCTCAATCGGGAGGCAGCACAGCTGAGGGGCGTCCTGGGCGACAGTGCTACAAGTGCCACGAGAGGGGCCACTTTGCGAGGAAATGCACGAGAAGAAGAATGGACGCAGCTAAGATGGGAGCACCAATCGCAAAGGCGAGAAGCAGATTGTTGCTCGTGTAGGCGTTCCATTTATTCAGCAGAGCGAGGCGGGGGCTAGCAGGCGACACACAGAAGCAGGTGATGAACGGACTGTCAGGATGAAGAGCGGGGGTCAGGAGCTCAGGGCCTTGGCTGACTCAGGTGCCGACGTGACGGTAGTTCGCAAGACGCTCTGCCGGGCGTATGAAAGCGCGGGGTCAACACTGAAGCTGAAAGGCGCGTTTGTGGGTTAGGTAGTCGCCGAACTAGCTTACGTGGTATTAAAAGCAATTGAAAGTGCATCCCTAGTGTCGTTTAATCCGTCCGAACGTGGAGTGCTGTCTCTACTTACCGATGAGCTCGTAGCAGGCGTAGACGCCCTGATTACGCCAGGTAACTGTGAGGAGCTCCTTGGGGAGAGACCAAGTCATTCAGACGAGTTAAAAGCTGAGGTGTTAATTACCGACGAACGAGCCTTAGTGGCGATGGTACAATAGCGTTCGCCGTAGAGGCTGAGCCCACTTTCAGCCTAACCGAAACGAAGCAGACAGCGAGGCAACAGTTCCGCAACGCACAGCTAACTGACGAATCGCTAAGCGAGTCTTGGGCGCACACCAAAGAGGGCTCACACAGCGTGCTTATACAGGACGAGCTACTTTTCCACCGACAGCCAGTTGCAGGACGCCAATGTCGTCAGTTGATGCTACCAACAGAACGGCGCTCAGAGGTCTTAAGATTGGCGCATGATTCTGTGCGGGCAGGGCACCTGGGTGAACGCAAAACACTGCAGCGAATAAAAGTGTCGTTCTACTGGCCAAGCATAGCGAGAGATGTGAAGCAATACTGCCGTACGGGCCGCTCGTGCCAGGTGAAGGCCCCTGCGCGCATTCTCGTCCGAGCGCCAGTCACGCCCCTCCCTAGACCAGACAGTCCGTTTCATGGTGTCACCATCGATCGCATGCGGCCAATTGAACCACTATCCATGCGCGGGCACCGTTACGCGCTGTGCGTGGTCGATATAAACACCCGGTGGCCCGAGGCAGTATGCTACGGAAATAAAAAGATCGCCAAATTCATGCTCTCTGGAAAAAAGACTGTTTTCTCTTTTGTCTTGTTTTCATCGGTATTATCACGCACCGTCATCGTTCTTCGCCGCTCATATCACGCCTGCTTATGGCATTTTGCACGCCTAAGCTACAACTTCAATGTCCAGTCCAAATTTGCTCGCACTAACTTACTTCATCCTTCACCGCTCTTCATAGATATTCGTCACTGGAACAAACTTCCACAAAGCATTGCGTCAGTTAATAGTCACGATGAATTTGTTCGCAAAGTGAACGCTTTTTTTTAATATGCGAAGCATCTGCCGCATTCTTTGCTTTGATTGTTTGTGTTGATTATTGCTTTTATTCATTGTTGTATTTTCCCTCCCCCCATTGTAATGCCTCCCTGAGGAATTTAGGGTATGTGAATAAATAAATAAGTTGAAATTATTGTCGTTGTTGGGATTCTTTCATTTCACATATCACCGGCTTTTCTCAGCCAAAGCAGCAGCCCTTAAAAATTCAGCTTTCCGAAAGATTGTGGACTGTGTTTCAACTATGGCCATTACGCTTGAAATTAAAAAAAACATGTTATCACTAGTGGCAAAATCTGGCTGCGTAAAAATGCCAGAGTACGTGCTACCCTGCTAAGAATTCTCTGACTATTGCTTACTGCGTTCGCTGTGTAGAATAACAAATATCAGTGCGATAGCATTTGAGCTGTCATCGCTGGAGAACGTTGACATGAAATTCAGCGATTGTTCGCAACAGTTGGGACGTCATTGAGGTCACTTGACATCAAGGAACCAATCACACGATGACGCCAAATTTCAGTCTCCACCACCACCGGAGGAAACTGGGATGCTGCGGCAGTACCAACACCGCTACGAGAGAAGGCAAGCGTAGCAAGGGAAGTCGGAGTGCTAGGTGGAGGGAGAACATGACAAATCAGAAATGGCAGGGTTTTAACGCAGTTAAACAGTACAGATGTGCTAAAGCATGTGTTTTGCCTGGTTGGCTCATGATTTTGCTTTGCTGGGTTGTCAGTACGTTTGGCGACGATATTAGGCTCAGTTTAACTCCTAATTGAGGTTATATTAGGCTATGTTTAACCCCTAATTGAGGTTAAGCTGATATTATCTGTTCGCGCCGCAGGTGGAAGTTGATCAAGACGACGATGCGCAATGCGCAGCGTGACAGTGTGCTGTAGTTCCACACGAGGCGTGACCGGCTGCAGCGATAGCATATTGCTCTAGTGCAAGGGACAGCCAAGCTGATCTATTTTCGCCGCCACGGGTTCAAATCCCAGTTGCGGCGATATATAGTATTTATTAATACATTTATTTACTTGAAACACAAGAAACGTGAAGTGGCGTCACTGTTGCTATGCAACGGCTCCAAACCGTAAGATCGGTCGTTAATATTCATGGTTGGGATCCATGGTTGGGGTTGGTGAGTGTACGAGCGCTCTGGCACTAATGAATGAAAACTTAATGCCCGTGAAAGGATTTCGAGCCCGCGGCGGCGCGAGATGATTAGCTTCACTGGCCAGTGCATTAGACTTCAGCATCACCGCCGCAGCCGAACGTCCCGCGTGTTTAACTGCCAGTCTCTCGCGCTGTGCTTGGGGTGTCTTCATAAATTTGCATCCGTTGCATCTTAGGGTATGTAATTATGCGGCCCCATAGTTTGTTCTTTTTTCCTGAAAGACTCTAAATTCTCCTGAAACAAATAAGTCACTTCTAGGTGCAACACTATATCAGAAAATAGCCACAAGTTATCTCCTTAAAGGGAATAAGGTGTCCGGAAACATTGGAGAGCCTTTAACCCGCATTTAATTTCGGTAGAGTATCGCAAGTTCAATAAATAGTTCATTATGACCTTTCTTACAGCCAGCTATGGCATTATTAAAGTCGGCTGTCGTTTCAGGCTAAAGAAACAAAACCATTCGGGAAGAGCCAGTCGCTCTTTTTGTACCTTACCTCAGTTCTTCCCTTTCTTAGCTTAAATCCGAAGCTATGGCTGCGAAGAGCGCTCCATACGTTGGCTACTCAATGCAAGCAAATATGACGACGAATGCTTGCATAAGTGTTGATTTCCTGTATCAGATACCCATTCCTGGATTGCAGTTCAGTGTGCTGGCTTATAATGCCGATGCATATAACTCATGCGCATTCGTGGTCCCTCAGGTGACTGCCGCCGACGAATGCAATCCACAAATAAGCTACTGGTACAGTAACTGCTGTCCTGGTTGAAACCAACAACCACTTTCTCCTTCATGAAAGCTGTTAAGGTACCGCAGTGTCCGACGTTCTTCCTCACGCACTCAGTATGGAGCTCCTTACCAGAGCTGGTACAGTGCTGGTCTCGTATAGCATGCGTGGCCCACGATCCAGTCGGCGTCCCGGTAGAGCTAAACTGATGCTGGCAACAAAATACGGATGAGAGCCAGGTCTTGTAGGCTGCTGGTTTCGTATAGCATGCATGAACCAGGGACGGGTCAGCGTCCCCGTGAGGAGTCAGAGCACAAGCGGCTTAGTTGGCCAGCTAGGGAAGACTGTGCACATGAAATGCCTAAAAAGAATAAAATTCTAAACCTGGCGTGGTAAAAGTAATCGCACTCTTATTAACCGACCATAGGGCTTTGGACGCGACTGCAGATAAAGTAATGTGGGCATCCTTATGTCCGGCAAGAATGGCCACCACCCTGTCTTCATCGAGATTTTTCAGCGCTTGCCAGCTGCCGAGACGCTCTGCGATTTAAGCGCGGTTCAGGTGTGGCGCTTTTGCTCACTTTATTTCTGTTGGCAGATGTGGCCGCGGAAGCATCGTGAAAGATCCGCTGCTTCCACGCCAGCGAGTGTTCGTGCGCTGCTATACGCCGCGGCCTCCCGAGCAACGCTTTGGACTACGAAAGCAGAGCAGCAGTGTTGGCTCGACCGGCGCTCCTCTTTGCCGTCAGGTTCTGATGTGCAACACAATACCACTGAAGATGAGGTTCTGTTGCGAAGTCTGTTTCACTGTGTCGGTCTGGCTATTACACGCACGCGCGGTACGATAGTACTGTCTTCAGTACAGCCAATATCGTGGTTTGCTCTCCTTTATAATCTTTGTTAAAACTGCGCGGTGAGCTCACGGTATTACACATATCTGGTCAGACACAGGCTGACGAACAATGCTTGGAGCAAGCAAACATGTCATATGACACGAAGTATAGCCCTTTGTGTACAACTACTGCTCACGTCTAGCAATTCATTGTTCCCTTTCAGAAATTAGTAACGACTTCTTTAGATTCTTCCGTGCAGTCAGTTATGCTTGACCTTGAGCAAGAGTAGAGACAAGAATAGCCGGATTGAGAAGATCACGTATGAAAACACGACACATGTGCAGAAACGAATCGCTTTAAGTTGCTTAAATCAGTACAAAATCTCATCCTGCTCTATCGTGCAATAATGCTTACACGCTGATGTCTCAGCGGATGCAGCTGAAGGCAATGCATTCCGCACTCGTGAAGTTGAGGCCGGGCAAGACACTGACGATGGCTCGCTGAGCAGGAGAGTACAACTTGATCTGTCTCAGACGGGTGTCGAAGCCATCCATGTGGTTCTCCAAGACCGCAATCTGCACATGGAAGGCGCGGACAGGGTGGCCAGCCAAGTCTTGCATAGCAATGTGCACCCATCCCGTTGGCTCATTCAGGTGAACAGTTTTGACCACCCGCAGGTCGTGGAAAGTGCTTCCCACTTTCACGGCAATCCTGGAAACATATGACAGACCAAATGTTGACACTCTATAGCATGCGGGCAATTTCATTCAGCGGGCAACAGCAATCAGCAAATGTGGGGCGCAAACTGAAATTGACCGGCGTTAGCTGATTAGGACCGCCTCTTTAGCCTAGAAGATGCGTTCGTGGTACGAATGTGGAGCATTCCGCGCAGTTGCGGATGAATGTCGAGAGGAGAGGAGTAGGACAGGAGTGGCCTGACTGTGGAGATCACGCAGCGGCCACCTGATCCACACTGCACTCTTGGGCATAACAGCGGCGCAGGAGTACGACAGGGTGAACACAAGAATGACACAGTTAAGAAATGTGTGTGAAATTGCAGGTATTTTTACGCAAAATTTTCTGTTGTCATATAGAGAAAATCTCTTTTACTCCTTTAACAGAAACGCGTTCACGGAAAAAAAAGTAATTTTCTGTTTTTGGAGCCGCAACACCCCCCATCTCACCGAACTTTGGTCACGTGAGCACCACCATTGCACAAAAAAGTAATCCGAAAAACCATTGCCACCTTTCTTTAGTCCCGTCACATATTTTGAGCGTCAAAAAGTTTCTAAGCGCAATTTTAGCGCGCAAAATGAGAAGCAGTGCACATTCTGCAGTCCTATTTGCTGCGGTCCTGCATTCATCCATTGGCGGCATTGACGTGATGAGCGGAAAGCTAGAATAATACCGTCGTGCTGCATCCGGGACATTCACCGTTCAGACCGTTCGCACACAAGGTAAGTGGCGCACATTTTGAAGCGAAAAGCTTCACTACGCTAGTTAACACAGCGCTTCGCATGAGCCGGCGTATGTCGGAGCATGAGTGACGTCACTCATGGCGCAGGCTACTGCGCATGTGCGCCGCCACTTCTCCTCCTCGCCATCGTTTGACCTTTCGCCGCAGCCGTGCGCAGTGCGCATTTGGAAGGAGGGGTATATAAGGTGCGCTTGCCCATCAGAACAAGCGCACGCTGCCGTGCGCTATGCGTCATCGTTTGACGTTCGCCGCAAGGGCGTGTTTATCGCGGAGGCCGGCTATATAACCGCTTGCCAGAGAATAGGCGTGCGCATTCAATGTGCCCAACAATGATGAATAAAGAAGTTTAATAATCCTGCATAACTTATGGTATATATCATTGATAAGCAATTTTCATAACTACACAAGGCAGACGTATAGCATAGCCGTAAGCTAACCAAAGAATAACCATAAGTTAAGCCGTAAGCATAACCATAGGATAAATCATAAGCATAACCGTAAGTTAAACCATAAGCATATCCAAAGTTAAACCGTAAGCATATCCATAGGCGAAATCATAAAGCATAACCATAAGCTAAACCGTAAGCATATCCATAGGCTAAATCATAAAGCATAACCATGAGCTAACCCCGCCGTGGTGGCTCAGTGGTTACGGCGCTCGGCTGCTGACCCGAAAGACGCGGGTTCGACCCCGGCCGCAGCGGCTGAATTTCGATGGAGGCGAAATTTTAGAGGCCCGTGTTCTGTGCGATGTCAGTGCACGTTAAAGAACCCGAGGTGGTCGAAATTTCCAGAGCCCTCCACTACGGCGTCTCTCAAAGCCTGAGTTGCTTTGGGACGCTAAACCCCAATAACCAATAACCAACCATAACCATAAGCTAAACTATAAGCATTACCGCAGCTTTTCGCTTCGAGATATCCAGGCTTTACCTTAGCTAAGCCCCTGCCAATTTTTTACCGGAATCAATGATGCGCTTTTTATTGTCTTTTGGAAGTTTTGTTGCGGGCTTGTACCGCTGTTGAAAAGGGCAGTGAGATAAATCGCCGGGGCACTTGGAAAATCTTAAGTGGACGGGCAGCTTTAGTTACCACTACAGATCTCAAGACTAGCAGTCTCCATAGCTTGTTTTGAGCGTCCTAATTCGCTTGCAAAGAATCAAGAGCACGCCTGCGTATGAGTGGAGAGCGAATGCTATTATTTCGAAATAGCGTGCCCACCACAGCCGCTTTACCCCCGATGCGTCACTGCTGCTTCACTATGTCTCACAAAAGGTGCACAGCGCGCGGAAGAAAGAGGAACACAAGCGAGAAACAGGAAAGAGTGCTATAATTTGCAGGAAAGTGAAGTGGGCACAAATTTTGCTTTGTCTGCAGATATGCACACCTAAAAACCGAGTAAGCGCGGGAAATTTTAGGCCAGGGAAGTACGCGATTGGTTAGCGGAGGAGCACGTCAAAGAGCGCGGGCTTTTCAAATTCGTTTCTCGTCAAGAAAGGATCACAAGTGTACGTTGTATCTTTTTATTTTTATCGTCGTTTATTCACGCAGGTGCAAGTAATGCAGTAATTGCGTTTATTTTGTAAGGTTTAACATTGAGATTTTAGTTTTCAGCCGAAAGTTTCTACACGGGCGTTCCAATTGCCGAACTTGCACTGCCACAGGGAAGTTTTCCAACGGCACTGGTGTCATTCGAGTCGATATTCCAGATTTTTGAGCCCCTTCGACATGCGAGCTCACTCCGGATCCTCCACTGGCAATCGCCATCGCTTCGGCCAGCCCATGGAAGAGGTCAAGGCAGGAGTAACTTTATGAAAGATAGCCAAATTACACTGATTAAAATACAAACAAATTGAAAAAGGGGGGGGGGTGGAATCCTAGGTTAGTAGGCGGAAGCCACCGCCCGATACGAAGGGTTACGCCACTACCATCCATCCATCCACCCCGCCCACAACCGTGCCGCGCGCGTCTGCTCGGGCTCTGTGGTTGTTGAATACGATATCTGCTGCATGCGTTTTTCTGGTGGTTCTTTAGCAAATAGTTCTTGTACTCGTTAAATGGGAGCCTCGAGATAACTGTACACCATTCAGCATACACTACGCGAGCGCGAACTTTCCGCAGCAATGCGCCGATCACGGCGACTGCGCACCTTAGTACCTCGCACTGTGCTACTTAAAACATCCATTTACAAACATTTTGCTCGCTGGCTTAGATAAAACGCAAGCTGCGCTCTACTTATGTTAAATAATCCCCTGTGACCTAGCAGTGTGACATTTGAGGGGGTTGGCAGGTGCAAGGTTATTCACTACCGGTCAGCCGGATTAACTGCAGTGCTAAGACAGTCCCTTGACACCACTCGATGGAGGGCCTCTTTTTTGCTCTTATTTTAACTTATGCTCTGCTACATGCTTATTTATAACTGGTTTAAAGTTGCAGCTTTCACATGGTGCTACTTTAGTAGACCATTCTTATATGCATTTAACTCCCTCTTATGCCAGGAATCTGCCAGTGATGACGACATCGGGGACATGCCATGTTCTCCTTTCATCATTGCAAAAGGAGCCGCCGCGGTAGCTCAGTGGTTATGGCGCTCGGCTCCTGACCCGAAAGACGCGGGTTCGATCCCGGCCGCCGCGGTTGAATTTCTTTGGAGGAGAAATTCTAGAGGCCCGTCTACTGTGCGATGTTAGTGCACGTTAAAGAATCCCAGGTGGTCGAAATTTCCGGAGCGCTCCACTACGGCGTCTCTCATAGCCTTAGTCGCTTTGGGACGTTAAACCGCATAAATCAATCAATCAATCAATCAATCAATCAATCAATCAATCAATCAATCAATCAATCAATCATCATTGCAAAAGGTGTAATTCCCTGTCGTACCGCACTCGGGCGAGCATTCCTGATTTAAAACTTGTTTTGTGCAGGAGGCAGTTTCCTTACTGCAAAGAGCTTCCCCCTATGCCTTTACACCCTGGCAGTGATGCACGCAACCAACCCATGCGAAGCTTTCAAGCTCATGTATTTCGTGCACTTTGCTTCCAATGTTGTGCACCGCAAGTAAACAAGCCTCTGCTTGGAGTTACACAGCGGTAAGTACTGACCTAACTTGTTAACTGAGTTGTGATAACCTTCCTTGTTTTGGTTTTGGCACTTCTCACATATCCAGTGATGATCGAAGTTATAGGTATATACCACTTTATCATAAGACCCTTTTATGAATATGCTGGCAAAGTGCAAAAGCAATCTTTAAAAAGTAAGAAAATGTTTGCTGAACCCAGACAACTAATCAGCTATGGAATGAAATTTTGCTTCTGCTGCTGATTGGTTAATGCAGCTGGTAAAATATCGCTCTAAAGAAATCTGTAGAAAGGAAAGACAGATAAAACTATTTTTTCTGGAGTTGATCTGCAACCACTTCTTTACAGATTACGGCTGTGCTACCTGCATTACATGGTGCCCAGTCACTAATATAAACGGGTTGGAGAGGGTGGTACTATATTGCTTCTGGGATTGTGTAGCAGTGTATGGCTGTTCTGGTGGAAGTTATACACATTGCTTGCTCATAGCGGTCATATATATTTGGCCACGGCATCACAGGACCTGGGGGCGAGGTTTTGCTGAAGAGTGCATATGTGCATGCAATGTAACCCTTTAGTGGCCATGTAAGGATCCATTGCTTATATATAGATTTGAATGTGTCGCCATGCGGATTTGATGGATTTGACGTCATAGATGGTACTTCCCAGAAATTGTCAGCATTCTTTCACTATTAGTAAGTATGAGGACTTGTGTTCATGTAACTGTGCGATGAACGTTGTGATGGTTTGATCGCATATCCACTACTGCTGCTGGGGCTTCTTTGATGAGCTCTGGAAGCTTATGTGGTTCCGGCTTTATTTGGAGGATATACTATAGCTACGATTCGGACTATCTGGCTTATATATATATATATATATGAGAGAAGCCAACAGCCACAGAAACCAAGGGACACAGGGGATTTTTAATTAATTTATTTATTTTGTGGTGTTGATCAATGTAGAATATCACTGAATATGTTATCGCTAAAGCTAATTGATTAGAAAAGCAGAATAAAAAACAACCACATGCCGCCGTTGGGAGCTGAACCCACGACCTCCGAATTACGCGTCCGGTGCTCTACCTCTGAGCTCCGGCTACGGCTGTCAAATCTTCTTCTTTCGGGGGTATTTATGTAGTGGATGTCCCCTCTGGATCTTGTCGAGGTAAATTGGGTTGAAGATGATTGTTGAAGGATGCTTGACGTATATAGGCTTGTTACGGTAATCGAGGTCCCAAGAACATTTTTTTGTTCTCAATTAAATTTTTACACGCGATGGGCAAATATATCTACACAAAGATATGAACCTTGGTTTTGCAAGTAACACTGTAGTTTTCTTGGGAAAAAATCGTAATCACAAAAGGTGGAGAATGTGATTTTTCCCATTTCGGAAAGTTTCAAGTTTGGTGCCCTCCTGTAAGCACCATATTTTTTGTCACGCATGAGTATTTTCTAAGTTAATCTTAGCAACTTAACTGTATCTTGCAAACATTAGATAACATTTTGTTTGTTGCCTTCTTCTTCAGGGGAAAAAATCGTAAACTTTGCTCAAGAAACTGTGCGCTGCAAAAAAGGCGTGTTTTAGCACAACCGTTACGCAAGACGCGTTGAGATATCACCGCTGAATCTTTTTCTCAGTATTTCCCAGTTGCTTTTCCTTACTTCTGGTGAATTTCGTAATTCTGGACCAGTAAGTGTTTTCTCTACAGTGCGCCGAAATTGACAAAATTTCAAAATAGCCAAAAAAGAAGCAAGTTTTCTGTGGATTTGAAAAAAAAACTTTTGATTTTTCTTAAAATTTCTCTGAATACACCTCAGTACTTCGTATGTATAACATACTAATATGATTTGTAGTATATTGTTTGAGTTTGAAAAATAAATACAAAATACAGTTCATGTTTTCAGTCTTTAGTAGTGCGTATTATTTTTTTTTAGGAAGCTCAAGCATCAGAACGTCGGTATAGTGCTGGATCTAAGTGGCTAAATTTGAAACGATGCAGTTTCCGAGTTCATAGCTGTACTTTCCTATAATGAAAGATTTAAAGGCCCTACTTGCTTTGCATATTCTTTTAACACAATGACTTATATGGCTCGAGGCATATTATTGCACGTGCTTTTAGGACCAATTTGTTTCATGGTTTCATTACTTTTAACATCCTAAAGCAACTCAGGCAATGGGAGATGTAGTGAAGGGCTTTGGAAATTTTGACCATGTGTGGTTCCTTAATGTGCACTGACATCGCACACTACACTTGCGCCTTGCATTTCTCTTCCATCGAAACACGGCCGCCGTGGCCGGGATCTAACCTGAGTCTTTCGGGTAAGCAGCCGAGTGCCGTAACCATTGGGTGACAACGGCGGGGTTAGTTTGTGTTTATTTGGATTTTACTTAAGAATTCAATGTGCCCGTCGCTACGCTAAAGAAGCCTTTATTGAGCTACCTCCGCTGTAGAAAAGAGCCGCGCTAGGCAGCTGCTTCGAAGCTACATAATGCCTTGCGAGATCCCAAATTTTATAGCACCAGGCGTCCTTTCAAGAATGTTCCCGATTGCTGACAGTGCTGACATGTATCCTCAGTGTACTAGATGTGCAGGTCATCATTCCTCAGGCAACGAGGTGTGCTATTCAAAAAGCGAAGCTGGTGTATGAAAAAGGCGTATGGTCAACGGAGGAGAGATTCACAAGATGTAAGCAAAAGCACGGTGACGTCAACGTGGTTTTAGAATATTACATTATGGATACACTCTATCGCTCCAGACAAATTCTGAACATTAAATATGTCGTAAAAATGGAGAAGGAAGGTGAAAAGGAATCGGTACCTAAACACTTCATGATCCGGTCCATGCGAGAAGCTTACCGCTTTTACAAGTCAGCTCACCCTGCCTGCCATGTTCGGCTTATAAAATTTCATATCCTTGTGCCCTAAGTGGCTGAAACGCTAGCTGCAGTGGCATGTGCTGGGTTGTTGCGCTCATGTTGTAGCCCGAGCTGCTGCTCTTCCATGGCTTTACACATAATCTTCTGTTTCTCAGCAATGCGCTGCACTCTGCCTCTGTTAAGTTGGTCACATTTGTGAGGTTAACTGAGATATCCCCCGAGTGAGGAAATTTTTCATCTAGCTGGATTAGCCTCAAGCTAGAAATATGCCTTTTCTGTGTCGGAACATGCATAAAATATTGTACAGCCTACCATATTTCTTGGTAACATATAGCAGTTCCCTTATGAAAGCGTTAAGTCAAACCATCACAACTTTTTTCCCTGAACAAATTTGTACGTCGTATGAATTGTGCCAATAATACATGATTTCTGGTTCCTATTTTGTGGTGCTTAATCGGTGTAAGAATAGGATAAATGATGAGGATTTAAATATTTGTCCAATGTCTGGTTCTTTTCATTGCTCTACTCGGTGGAAACACAATTGTCTTGTACTCAAAGCCAGTTTTTAAAACTATGCGCTTTAAAACTAGAATTTCAAATATGAACACACTTAGTGGAAACAACGTTTGCTCAGAAGAATAAAGGCTATGTTAACCACCAGTGTTAGAGAAATGGAACATAAAAAGCAAAGATAGCTTCATAAGTCGCATTGAACCTGGACTTTCTTCAAGAAGAAATCAGCTGCCTCAAATAAGAGCAAATTTGTTTTGATTGCAGCGTTTGAAGTTTGAGTATGTAGTTTTTTGCTGTCAATAGATCATGTATACTGTCCATTATCATTGGCCGCCGTATTTTCCAGCCTCTTCAGTGGTCAGAGGATTTTGACTCAGATAGTGAGGGAATCCATAGAAAAATCAGAGAACTCGAAGAAAGTACCTTGCTTGACACTATGGCTTAGTGGCGTATCATGCATGGTGTTTGTTCTTATCGTGTCAGTCAGCATGACTGGAATCATGGTGTGAGTACACAAGCCTTTGCAACCAAAGTGCTTCACTTTTGCAGCCAAATTTTTGAGCACACTAAGTCAATGAGGCTTTCTTGTTCACGTTAACACCCATTTTGTGAGTTATGTCAAAAAACAATGTTCTTTAGCTCCAACATGTTTTGGCATTGCATGCATCTGCTAAGTCTTTTGTCTATGCAACTCACAATGGGGTTATTAAATAGAGCAGTGAAATTTTTGTATGGTTTGCTTTCGCTACTGACTGCGAGAGAAGGCTGTGGCTAAAGGTACGTCGGATGGGCCCGGTGCATTCCCCTCCCCCCCCCGTTCTCTCAGTACGTCGGACGGACCAGGAGCATTTTTTTTTCCAAATACATCGGGCAAATCTGACAGTGTTTTTCAAAGTCCGGCCATTTGATTCTTGCCCGGTGGTATGCTCGATTTAATCTCATCGTGCTCCTTTAAATTTGACCAGGATTAGTCATACATTTGGCACATGAATGTCTACTCTCTGCCCGGAATGGGCCAACTGGTGTTCGGCACACGTACTCCGAGAGCGCCATGCAATGAACTGCTTGTTCACATGACAAACACCCTGTTCTCCGGTTGTACCGTTCGCTACACATCATTTGGTTAGAGTGTGTGAACTGCAAAATTAGTTCCGGCTATTTCCATGCAACATGGTGCACATGTGTGCTTTTCTGTCGTGCGCCGAACTCCGCTTCATGAACTTGAAGGCTTGTTTACTTGCGACAATCCGCTGCCCTTAGTCGAAGCTGAGTGTGCGTGCGGGATCGGTGCTCCAAATACACGTGTGGTGTGTGGCACTGGCTCAGAGGGACCCATTGGCTCACGCTAAGCTCGAATCACTCAATATGTGAAAACTTCTACCTGAAAGATCAAGCAGCGAGCTAGGCAATTTCCTCGTATTCCCCTCAGAAATGTGAATGTTGGCCCGGAAATGGTCTGCACAGTCTTTGTCAAAAGTTCAGAGCCGAGGGGGTTCACTTCCAAGCTTTATATTGGGACTCCAGGAGCATTCATGGAAGTCCTACCTATTGCAGGAGGCAGTACCGGAAATCTTCTTATGCCCAGGAAATTTGGAGCGCGAGAGATCCATAAAGAACGACACAGTGTGGCTCAAAAGAAAACACCTTGGACTCCAAACTTTAGACAAAGGCTATACATGCTTCCTGCTTTGCGCTTGCTTCTCCACAATAATTTTCTATATTGTGGTGGAGTATGTCTTTGCATCACCTAGGTCACCGCTGTATATAAATTCGCCATAGTATTGCTTTTGCCATGGCTGTGAGGCATAATATAAATATTTTAAAGATGAATATTATATCTGGTGGTAAAAAAGAGCTAGCATTGTATTTTTTATTATGTAGTACGGATAGATGCATCTAGGGATATGCGTGCTGTGCACAGCATAGGCGCTCGATCTAGCAAGCATTCTGCCGTGCTTCACTGCTGGTGATAACTTGCTTAAATTATGAGCAGAACGAGGCGACAGATTACAATACTGGAGCGAAAGCACCACGATGCTGGTGTACGCCGCGTCGCTTGCTGCTAACATATGTGAACTGGTCCGAGTGATGGTAGTGCTACATGCACACGCAACCGGGTGTGAAGACATATATGTGAGATTTTTTGGGAGAGCTGGGCTTGTCTTACTTCATCTGAATGACAGGCGGCGATATAAGAATGGGAAAACTTCCCCTTGCAGCTCCTCGAAAGACGTGATATGTGGCATGGAACTTGCAAATGCTTCATAGAGAAGAGTGTTGCAAGTAGCAATAGTGCACTGGATGGCAGCATCCACTACCATATTGGACGTCACTTTAGCCATGGGCCGGCAGCTGCAGACGCCGTACGCTCAGTGAGAATGAACACTCTGTCGGGCGTATCTTTAGACACCTCAGCGAAAGAAAAGTGGAAATTAGAAAAGCGGAGAGTTTAGCTAGGCTTGTGTTGGATACATTGCGCTGTGGGAAGGACGAAAGAAGAAAAAGATGGAAAACTTTCTTTTTACACTATATGATATATGCACATACTTCCAGAGATGCAGGGAAGAGGGAACTGTGCTAGGTATGCGTCGAATATCTCATAAACAACGGCCGAGGGCAAATCTCTGAATGACATGCAATTTTTCATTTCCAGCAGTTTGTAGCTTTCATGTCAATGTCCTTGCATGGAGTGAAGGACCCCATATTTAACTAAGTGCCCCGCCGCGGTGGCTCAGTGGTTACTGCACTCGGCTGCTGACCCGAAAGACGCGGGTTCGATCCCGGCCGCAGCGGCTGAATTTCGTGAAGGCGAGATTCTAGAGGCCCGTATGCTGTGGGATGTCAGTGCACGTTAAAGAACCCCAGATGGTCGAAATTTCCGGAGCCCTTCACTACGGCGTCTCTCATTGCCTCAGTCGCTTTGGGACGTTAAACCCGAATAAACCAAACCAAACCATATTTAACTAAGTAATGAGTGATGACAGTTACCAAACAACGCTTTGCCGGTAGCTTTCCAGTCTGTGTGCAGAGGTGTATACGGTAGCAGAACAATCCTTGAAAACACAGTGATTCACCAGTACCACCTTAAGAAGTGGACCAGCATCCGTAGTTTGTTAATTTTCTCCTTTCAGTAAGTGTAACCCCTGCAACATTGCAACATTGCCAGCTAATTTTGGCAGTATCGCGTTGCCTCAGGGACGACCTTACCGCACCTTGTAGATAGCCTTGGCTAAGGTCCATACTTGCAAATCCTCACATCATTTCCTTTTCTTTAAATTACCTATTTTGCATTGCAACTTTTTTTCGGTATTTTTCAGAGGGAAGCCCCATTGTAAAACAAAATTATGCTTGACAGTACATTACCGCAAGCTGTGCCCTTAGATGGCTGTAGCCTGAAGGGACACTGCAAACCAATAGCGGCAACCGGAAGTCGCCCCTACAATGCCAAAGAAGGTCACGGACCACCAATTTTACAAGCAGATAGTACAGCCTAACATATAGAAAAGCAAAGAGGCTTGCCACTGAAAGATGAGTTTAGTTACATGAACTGAAAATGCTGATACCTTCAGGTATTCTTCTAAAAGTGCATGCATGAGCAAAACATAGATATTATATGTCTGATTAAAATTTCTTTAAGAAACCAACCAGTGCTCGGGGCATAAGTAGAATGGGCATCAAAGCGACGCAAGTAGTACAGTTACTAAAAGAGAAGTGCAGCAACAAGATCCTAGTAATGAAGGGACCGATAAAGTGCTTATTTGGTGAGAAACAGTCGCATAGAGTGAGCTCCGGAGTTATCCAAGAGAGTCAGTTGTTGCTGTTGCAGTGCCCCAAAAGTACTTGCACTTGCGTTACGGAAAAAAAAACATTAGATGGCGCAGCATGATGCACTTTTCACCCAGGTATCTTTTCCACCGTAGCACACATCCCTTTTCCAGTACTCATGGAATTGCTATCCAAGAAAAGAGGCATCAGAGGCACAAAAGCACTCACTTCAGTCATTTCATTTTCTGTGAAATGCTTGATCACATTCTTCACCATCACGTCAAAGATTTTATTCTAATTCGTTTTGCTGCAATAGTGATCTGCCACATCTGGCACACACGTAAATCCTCTTTCATGACGCGGAAGCACCGCAGCAGCAATGGCCTTACGCTGGTCTCTGTTCTTTGTGCAGTTTCTCGGTGCCTTCTTGGGCCCCTGCCGGTATGGCCCTTCATCGGCTCCGGCTTGCGGGAGCCTCGTCGCAGACTTGTCTTTGGATCTGTTTCCCAACAGTCCTGACGCGCTAGCCTTCAACTCCTCGTTACCAAGTTGCGTCCTCTGCTTGAATGAAGTGGTGGCGCTGCGAGACTTCGCTGCAAACAAGGCATCCGGAGGAACATCGACAACGACGAGTGCGGCGCTGACGTCGGCAACAAAACCGAGCATCTCGAGCACCGTTGTCAGTGGGCGTGGAAGCCCCGCAGCAGCAATGGCCTCACGCTGGTGAGGCCATTGCTGTGCAGGTGTGCAGGTCAGTCAACTTCCTTATGAATATTTTAAATTTGATGACCGGTGTTTAGTTTTGTTCTTCTTTTGTTGATATGTGGTGATATAGAGAGTAACCCTGGTCCAGGGAATGCGTCGCTCCCTGAAATTTCGAAAATCCTGGATGACATACGTCAAAGGTCCATTCGCATGGAAGCAGCCCAGGCTACGATGTGTGACGACTTATCCGAGTTGAAGCGAGACCAACAGGCGGCAACACGCGATATTGCCGATATTAGAAAGCATCTAGAAGCTGTCGAAAACGTAGCGACTGGCTTTGAAAACTTGCAACGGGATCTTTGCGATACACGTAAAGCACTTGAACTTGTTCAAAGGGAAAGAAATGCTTTGCGTGCTCGTTTAGATGATAGCGAGGACCGCTCACGGCGTGACAACCTTATCTTTTACGGATTTGATGATAGCTCTACCGAGACTAACGAGCAATGTGAAGAAAAAGTTCTTAACTTTATCGCCGAAACATTAGAACTCTCTTGAAAGACTGACTGCATTGCTCGTGCGCACAGAATCGGTAGATTCCACGAGAACAAAACCAGGCCCGTGATAGTAAAACTCGCCGCGTATAAAACCAAGGTGCAAGTGCACTCAAAGCGATCTCTGCTGAAGGAAAAGGAAGTATTTATGAGTGAAGATTTTTCTGCGGCGGTACATAAGGCGAGAAAGCGGCTAATTGACTATGCGAAAGAGTTTGGTTTAAAAATCAATTTAAGGCACAACAAACTAATTGCCAATGGCAAATGCTATGCATGTAATGCGGAAACCGACCTAGTGTTTGAAATTGGACCTGCTGTAAACAACGAAACCATTGAGTCTCCGCGCTCCCTTCGCTTTGTCGTACTCTACCCGGTACTGGAACGTAGGGGCCCGCCAGGGGTGGTGGTACTGCCATTGAGAACATTGGTCTGAGTGTGGTTTTTACTAACACACCAAGTCTGTTGCCCAAAAGAGATGACCTTAGTGCATTGATAAATGACTGCAGTGCTGATATTATTGCCTTAACAGAGACGTGGCTGTCTGATAACGTGTCGAACACTGAACTATTTCTTTGTGAAAAGAATTACAGCTTATTTCGATGTGACACATATGAAAGGCAAGGTGGTGGTGTTTTACTTGCTGCAAAATGACCGAATTGAATGCTCTCGTGTTGCCGTAGTGACTAGTTTAGAAATTGTGTGGTGCTGTATAACTTTCCGTTTTAAGAAAATTGTTATTGGTGTGTGCTATCGACCACCGTCAAGCCCCATAAGTTCCTCTGAAGATTTGCACGACTGCCTCAATACAATTTCTGTTCGCTTTCCGGGTGTGAGCATTTTTCTTTTAGGAGATTTCAACTTCCCAGACATTGAGTGGAATCATGATAGTCCAGTCTTTTCTGCGTGTTCCAATTCTAACCACCTCCTTCACAAACGTTCCGATTTCGGATTATCCCCACTTATTGAGCTCCCCACACGTGTCACTCCCACTGCCTCATCCCTTCTTGATCTCATCCTCACATCATCTCCAGACATCGTGTCTTCTATCATTTATTTGCCTGGGTTAAGCGATCACATGATAATAAACTTCAACCTCTCTCTACCCCAAACACGTTCACGTAAGCAGTTCAAATACATCAGAGATTACAGCAAGGCTGACTGCCAGGCTATAAATAACAATCTGTCTTTATTTTCAGATGAATTTTTGAGTGCTTATCTCGACCATAGTGTTCATCGTAACTGGGAGATCTTCAAATCTAGAGTTTATGACCTCGTAAATGAATACATACCCATCAAAAAGGCATATAGCAACAGTGCTGCCCCCTGGTACAACAGGTATCTTAATAAGCTTTCCAATTAGAAAAAAATACTTTTCAGGACAGCTCGCTTCACGCACTCTGCAGTCAGGTGGTCCGCGCATAAAGGCGCTGCAGTCGCTTATTCAAAGGCATTAAAGTCGACCAAATTTACCTTCTTTAGTCAGACTCTTCCAGCTATGCTAAGTAATGACCCGAAACAGCTTTGGAACACAGTGAAAGGAAAACGAAATACCACCATACAACTATTTACCCTGGAAGGGGATCCAATTCCTGGCCAACTGTGCGCATCGCTTCTCAATAGCACTTTTATCAAAGCCTTCTCTAGCTGCACCGACACTTCTGTCTTACCTTCGCTCATAAAATATCATTTTTTACCAATTGATCCCATCGTCATCTCCTCAGAAGGAATTCGTGGCATTATTAACTAACTTAAAATGTCATCCTCTTGTGGTATCGATGGCCTCAGTACTAAATTCTTGAAAAGTATCGTAGAATAATCCTCCATTATACTACAGTGTATCTTTTCGCAATCTTTAAACCATCACACCCTTCCTAACGACTGGCTCACTGGCAAAGTAATCCCAGTGCACAAATCAGGGGATACGCAATATCCTCATAATTACCGTCGCATCTCACTTACTTCCGTCCCATGTAAAGTTCTAGAGCAAATCCTATTTAGTCATCTTGTTAATCTCCTAAAATCAAAGCAGTTTTTTACTCCGGAACAGCATGGGTTTCGCAATTTCTTCTCGTGTGAAACGCAGTTAATGATTTTCACTAACGACTTGCATGTTTGTTTAGACTCTGGACTCATTACTGATTGCTTATTCTTAGATTTTTCAAAAGCCTTCGATAAAGTCAGTCATTCTCTTTTACTTTTAAAGCTGAGCCCACTTAACATTGACCCTAATGTACACAATTGGATTCGTGCCTTTCTTAGTAACCGTACTTAATTAGTGTTCAACAATAACCACGACTCATCACCAGCGCCAGTACGTTCAGGTGTGCCCCAGGGGTCGGTCCTTGGCCCGTTATTATTTCTAATATACATGAATGACTTACCTTTAAAGATTTCACGCAACATGTGCTTGTTTGCTGACGACTGCGTAATTTACAGAGTTATTAATAACACTGATGATATTGTTCAGCTACAGACAGACTTAAATAAAACTTATGACTGGTGCCAATCGTGGAAAATGGAATTAAACATAGCTAAATGCAAATGCACGCGCGTAACCCGTAAGCAGCAAACAAGCCCAGATTAT
Organism: Amblyomma mixtum; assembly: GCF_055824585.1. Taxonomy (NCBI): domain Eukaryota; kingdom Metazoa; phylum Arthropoda; class Arachnida; order Ixodida; family Ixodidae; genus Amblyomma; species Amblyomma mixtum. The sequence goes on from NC_143014.1 coordinate 303,777,357, forward strand.
TTTATTAACGACGCTCAGCTGAATCCAGTCTCGTCTTACAAGTATCTTGGCGTTAATGTTTGTTATTACCTTTCTTGGAATGCTCATATCAGGTTCATTACTTCAAAGGCTAACCGCATGCTAGGCTACGTCCGCAGAAATTTTTCATCCTCTCCACCTTCACTGAAAATGCTACTATATACTACTCTCATTCGTCTGCAACTAGAGTACGCATGTTCGATTTGGGATCCTGACGCCATCCCATTAACAAAAAAACTAGAGGCCGTGCAGAATCGAAGCGTCCGTTTCATCTTTGGAAACTACCATCCCACTGCCAGTGTAACACAAATGAAATCTAATCTTAAACTCCCCTTACTCTTCACTCGCCGTAAGCTTTCACGCATTTGCTTCTTCTATAAAATTCACTGCCATAATCCTTGCCTGAAAGCCATCTGTGTAAAGGCACCATCTTTCATCTCGCCTCGCATAGACCACAATCAAAAAGTAGCTGTTCCACACTGCCGCACAGTGACCTGTTCTAATTCCTTCCTCCCTAAAACATGTCATGACTGGAATAATCTTTCACCCACTGCCACCTGTGTTAGCGACACTGCGCGTTTTAAAAGCAAATTACTCACACTGTTAGAATCAGACCAATTGTGATATGTTGTCTACCCATATATAGACTATATAATGTTTTCTTTTTTTAACCCTTGTATTTTTTAGCTTCTGTACTTTTGTTCTCAATGTTTTGTCCTCTGTCTTTAGCATCTTTCAATATTGTTCTATATATGGCGCTCTCTTTGATCTATGTATTGTGTTTTTCACAGTCCCACCCCCTCTGTAGTGCGAAAGCCCTGAGGGTAAAATAAATGAATGAATGAACCAAGAAGCTCAGCTAATCTCAGAAAGTTTTCATTGTTTACAGTGAAAAGCTAGAGCAACACTTTCTGTCGGGCAAAGAACTACACAGAAGGCTGCAAAGTGGACAGAAGCGCTGCACTGCCAACTTTCATTTCAGAAGAAACGGGGACAGCTATTTGTACACCTTCCTAGCTGTCAGGATACAAGACGAAAAAAGCTAGGAAAGGCCCATTTCATATGAAAGCTTGTATCACGGGATACCAATATAACACAAAAACAGTGTGACAAGTAGATTTTTTTTTAGGCGGAAAAGGCAGGGGATGGGCCAGCAAGAATTTGCGCAGCTGTATCTATGACGCAGCAAAAAACCAAAGGTTGCGAAGAATGGCCAGAAAGAAACGCTTAAAAGCACGATGAAAACAAGTGAAAAAATAAGACATGCTCTTTAAGGTGACAAGTGATAGAAGAGATAAAGAGCTCAGAGGGCAGCAAGTAGCAGGCCAAAAAGCGTAAAAGTTAAAGGTGATAAAAGTTGACAGTGAGGTAAAAGAAGAAGTGTAAAACAAGGAGCAAGTGGTGAAGGTCGAAAATAAAAATACTGCTGAAAGCCCAGGATACACATGATAAGACAAGTGTTGTGTAACTAAAACCAGGCATTGCGTGCAGATAGGCTAGTTCTTTTTGTGATATTGTGTAATGCTGCCATCTTGGCATTCACTGTGAGAACTGTAAAATTTTGGAAACAGGATGTTAATCTGAATTTGAAAGAATGCAAGTAATAGCGAAGATCAAAAACACACTGATTTGTGAAATCGTCGAAGCAGGCAAGATACTGGCAATGAAAGACCAGTGCATAAGCAAACCTTCAGTTTCATTATTTGAAAATGTACCAGCCTATTTGTCACGCAGTATCAGATCTTAGATGAGCGACATTTGTCTCACCAAGTCCATCCTCGGCCTTCAGTCGTATTATTTACTTTTTGCCTTCATCACTTGCTTCTGGTTTTACATTTGGTCTTTGACCTCATTGTCACTTTTGTGACTAATCGTTTTAGCCTTTTGCCCTGTTATTCATTGGCCTGTGACGTTTTTATCTCTTTTATTGGTTTTAGCTTTCAAGACCATGTCTTGTACACTTTTTCCCACCCTGGTTTCATCCATGTTCCTTGTTGGCCATTCTTCACTAACTTTGCTTTTCTGCTGTGTCTCAGAAACAGCTGTGCAGATCCTTGCTGGCTTGTTCCGTCTGGTTTTTTTTTTTCAGACTAAAAAAAATCGCTTGTCAAATTGTTTCGGCGTATCTCCAGATATCGTTTCCTCTTTGTTCGCCATGTGTTCTGAATGGAAACTACAAAAGCTCATCATACAGTGCTTCAGTCCACGTGGTCTTCCATCTGTGTTGTCAGTTACTTTTTTTTGCCCTGGTTCCTCACAGATTGCAAAAAGCCAGAATGAACCGCCATAAAATACCATATATGCTTCAAGAGAAAAAGGGTTATCTTGATGAGGTGCTCCAAGACGCTGTTGAAGAGTTTCTTCGCTTGCGTCATGATGAGTTCTTGCTCCTTGTCAATGCATTTGCTATGCTTCATTCTTAGACTTGCCTCTGTGCAAGCTTGATATGGTGCGAAATGAACTGTCAAATATTCGAGGCTTCTAAGAATCTGTTCCATGTGCCTCCAGTGATTTTATCCATTGGTCGCCGGTGATTACTTGGGATTGCTGTCAAAGAGCCTTCGACAGAAACATAATACTCTGACTTAGTATGCAGAATAAATTATCCAGCGTCCACTGAAGACTTTGCTGTTTTTGAGGTGTCTTTTGAGAAACCAGGTTTAGAATATATGGTAGCGCTCACCTAGGAAAAATTGATTAAAAGGAAAGGATTCCAGCTGGAAAATATTAAATAACAGAGTCATGCTGAACCTCATTTCTTGGATGAAAAATGTCCACCCCACCCCCCTCGTTCACCCCCCCCCCCCGCCCCAGTTGCGCCCATGAATCTTTCCCTGCACTCACGTCACTAAAATGTCTTGAATGGCTGGATTATTCGGTCACGGACGGGAGCGGCCGGATTTACTTTGGTGTTATTGTAGTGTTCGTGGTCACAGTCAACACGTGTTACGTTGGTGTACATATCCGTGAAGCAGCAGAGCAGTGGTATCCAGATTTTTTAGTAGTGCTTTAGTTATCTAGAACCATGAGTACACGCCACCTGTCCCACTTTCTATGCCATCTCTCTTCGCTGGGTCCTGTGTTTGACGATACTGGCTTTCTCAGGGCATTGCTACTTTTTTGAAACCATTATTTAGCTCATTAAACTGATGTTTCTGTCCTCCCTGCTCCACTCTTAATAATGCCTACAGAAAAGCCAGCATAACAAAATTTTTGTAGCGTTAAACTGAGTTACAGTAGAATTGAGACGTTTTGCCGGTTGGTAATGTAGAAAATGGTACAAGCATTATATTTATCATCACGGCTTCGTTCTATTCCTAATAATAGTGCCTTAGCTGCAGACTGGTGTGAAGAAGGTCTGGCGTACCACTTTTCTGCATACACATGGGCAAATGTTGAGTGGGGCGAAACAGCTATTGTCGACATGAGCTGAACTTGCTCAGGTTAAACAGCAGTCCGTCTAAAGTTAGCCACGCTAGATCAAGTTAGTTATAACCTTACTTCGATAATTAATCTTGTTCCTGTACTTTGAAAAGGGCTTTTTACATCTCTGCTTTTCCTTAAAAACTGTCACAACGCACCAGCAATTTTAGCACTTCGGCATTCTTTTTCTTTCATAAACTGTCTTGCATAGAACTGTGCGTAAGGCAAGACAGCTTGTTGGGAGAGTTAATTTGCACAGTCCATGGCTACAATGTAAGAGGAGATTGGGAGGAAGCAAATGAATTTCTAAACAAAAACAAACCGTGCCAATATAATGCCAGACACAGCAAATAAAATCTCTTTCTAAGTTGCCAGAACGCTGCACAAAGTTTTTGTCTACATCTATGCACATAGCAAAAATAGTAGTACTACAACCATTCTCTACAAAGTCATTCAAATTTTTTGCGCCCATTTTCTCGTGGCATTCAGAATTCAAAACATTTGTTTTGTTGAAGAGAATTTTTTCTGATGAACGAGTAAATATGGTAGTAAGGTGGAAAGTTGGGCGAGTTGAATCTTATTCGTGATGAAGTTTAGCGCCAAAAACGAAGACTAAGTAGGAGAGAAGACACAACACGAGCGCTTTGTGTTGTGTCTTCTCTCCTACTTAGTCTTCGTTTTTGGCGCTAAACTTCATCATGAGTAAATATGGGCTCACAGTCTAAAATCATGTACTTCTCAAAGATAATGATTAGCACAATGCCTAGTCCACATTTGGGTCGGTAATTAACGCCTAAAATCAAGCAGTGCTGCTTTTCAGTGGTAACCGCTGGGTGCCTAAAAGAAGCACTAGCTATAATGAAATTCTCATAGAGCAGACCGTGCACGAGGGAGAGAAATGGTGCACACATTATTTCCTACCACCATTAAACGCCATACAGCTTGACACAGTCAGATGTGTCCCGATTTAGATATTGCAAAGGCCGTGTTGAAGGCAGTTTTAAACATGGAAAGAGCCAGCCAACTGATACGGGACAAGGGCTAAGCAGTGAACTGACAAAGCTCTGTGAGCACAACTGGCCTCCCCTACCCTTTTCCCTTCTGCCGCAGCAGAGCTTCCGGGTGGAAAGAATGTCATTTAGATGCTCCTGCCCGCAACAAACGACGCCTGAAACTATGCCGCCTCTGTAAGGCTCATGCACCCTTTGAAACCATATACGGCAGCGAGTTATAAATTCATTTTGGCATGCTTCAGGCATGCATATTTTTTCCGTCATTTTGATGAGCACTGGAAATGTCTCTTTTAAAGGTCGAGGTACAGAGGGAGGGCGGGTAGAGGATGGGAGGATGTAGCATGACACCCACAGGGCAACTCAGCATCCCCATATTGGTGACGTCTTGTGCGATTGCACCAGTCACCCTCCACTAAGGCTGGCATTGCTGCCACTTGTAGGAGACAGGTTCACTGCTAATGGAAAGTTTGGGTTTTTTCTCTCTTTTATTTTGATTTGCATTCATTTCAGCATGAACTGTTAGGCAATGCTACATATTGTGACTATAGCTGGATACAACTGAAGAATGCAGCGGCAAAGGCCCCTGTGGTGTCGAATGATTCTGATGACTTCATGGTTAATTCCTATGCACATGCTAATCTACTAGACCAGCTGGCAAAGGGAAAGGATTAACCATAAATTAACCAAAATAACCACAACATTGTAACGGTTGGTTGGTGCCTACAGTCTTGAGTTGGATACTATGCAAGATAACCCATGCATCCAGCATTGCATATTGTGGTTGCACACCCCTCGTTATGTGCTGCCTCAATAAACTGGCTCCTCAGTCAATTACGTAAGGATTGCTGATGAGAGATGCAGCATTGTTATTGCTGCATTTATTTGAAGCTTTTTGGATGGGTGCGCTGTAAGCCGCACATAGTTCTTCAAAAGTGCATCTGTAGGGGGAGTATATATGTCGAAGGAGTGAGGAGCCCAGGATGTTGTACAGACACGCTCAGCTGTATTGACTAGCCGCGAGGACAGCTAAGCATGGTAGTGAAAGTACCTTTTCCTTGCAGCCCAGTTCAAACTGAGCATAAGCCAGGATACTGAAAAAGGCTGTTAATACTTGCATTATTGAGGCCTGCATGTGAGCCGCACTAGCGGTGTCTGGAGAAAATGCTGCAGCATTGAAAATTTGCTACTTCCAGTGCTCAACCAAAAGTTTTGTTGGAAGCTGTTGCTTAATTACGTTTTGATTCTGCCTACAGAGAACATTTTGTGTGCATTCTGCATGAACCTTTCGCTGGTTTATTGCTTGAGGTTGTGGTCATAGAAGTTTTTCGCTCAGGGCAGCAGGCACTTTGTACTATTCTGGGACAAAATTAGGGTGGGCGAAAAAAAAGGAATGAAAAATATTAGCGCCCGACCCGCACCGCTTAGACCACAACGGGCTTACTATTCTGGGACAGTGGAAGCTATGTGCAGATGTGAGAGGGTAACGTCACATTCACGTAAAAGCTTCCTCTGCAGCACTAGACACCATTTTAGACTCGCGTATCACTAGTGGGGCATTAGTAATACAAACAAGGGTCTGCTCAGTTCTGATAATTCCAGCTGCACTAAAATGTGCATATCCCTTGTCATGCATCTAGATCTTTGTAAAGAGAAAGCACGTAAATATGTGCTGCAAACTAATTGCCTGTCAAAAAAGATTTTTGCTCACGGCTGTACTTTCGGGTAACACAAAATAGGCATGCTGATGATTCAGTCTGTGTATTCGCAGACATTACTACCCTGGTGTCAAATAATACCTTGAAGGAACATTGAATGCAAACTGAAGTTGGCCTTTGTCGACAGGTTACTGGGGTCTGATTGCAAAGAAACTGAAATGGTGCTTTTATAAGCTACAGAAAATGAAGAAACAAAGTACAGGCGGTGTCATCATTGCCTCATTTTCTGAGCAGACTGCAGTCTATTGCCACGTCAGATTTCTGGGTGCGGATCACAAGACCCTAAGCAGCCCCGCAACTAGCTTCAAAATGTCGTCATGAAGTCCTTTTCGGCGTATACGTCAGAATTTGAATTGAGTGACCGGTAAATTTTTCAATTTAGGTTTCTCAGCAATAAATGCATTTTTGCTGCCACACAGACATCAACAAATTGGGAAAGTGCAGACAAAATGGATTTTTCTTAAGAACAACAGGTTGCATGGAGTCATTTTGCATCCCTTTAAAACCTAGTGATGGAGTTCAGTGAGCAGCTTTCACGCAAGTAACAAAGTACTCTGGTCGTTAAAAACCTTACTAAAGTGAACAATTTGGAAAGGTACATTTTGGCTTGGAGCGTGGTTTTTGTACTGAATACTAAATATTACTGAAGATATTCACTAGTCCACACAATGAAACTGACATGTGGGCTTCAAAGGAATTCATTTTTTAAGGGGGGGGGGGGGGCAGGAGGGGCGCAGTCATCATGCAATGTTTATTATTTCTTTGAAGACATTCTCACTGTCCGAGGAGTAGGAACGCTCTGTCCTTTCTTCAGGACCATTGCAGCTGTGAATCCTGTCCGGGCAGGCAACGAAGGCAGAGCGCTCGAAGAAGCAACACTCCCTGTCTCCAAAAGTTGCTTGCCTCATCACATCACTGCAAGACTTTGATTTTTTACTGTTCTGAAATGTGACAACTTTTTAAATCAATATTTAATGCGTACGCTGTGACAAAGCAAACAGCCTGTGGCAAGCCTTATCATGCAGCAGTCACAAGAGTGGATGTACTATGTATAGGGAAATAATGTTTTATGGTTACACTGATAAGTCAAACAGCTTGTAGCATGCCTTACGTCCTGTTGCTTGTATCTCCCTGCTTCATGCCGTAGAAGTGTCAGGTAAGACACAATTTGCTTAAGATGTCTTACTTTGCGTATACTTGCTGTTACACTTTAGTGGCTGGTTTTATGAATTGTAGTACTGCTTTATATATTGTATGTGTTACTATTGTCATTTTAAAGTTATTGTAGTCTCAAGATAAGACATACTAACTAGAGTGAAAACACGTTTTGCAGTTACGCTGTGATAAGGCAAACCGCCCGTGACATGCCTTATATCCTGTTGATTGCATCTTGATGCTCAATGCAGCACTAGTCATAAGCAAAGCATATTTTTCCAATACACTCTCCTTTTGCGCATGCTTGGCATTTGTGCTGTCACTGGTTGTGTTCATTGTTCAGCTATTATTACTTTATGTCGTATTCATCGTATTGTATTGCCGCCGCGGTGGCTCAGTGGTTATGGTGCTCGGCTGCTGACCCGAAAGACACGGGTTCGATCCCGGCCGCGGCGGTTGAATTTCTTTGGAGGGAAAATTCTAGAGGCCCGTGTACTGTGCGATGTCAGTGCACCTTGAAGAACCCCAGGTGGTCGAAATTTCCGGAGCCCTACACTACGGCATCTTTCATAGCCTTAGTCGCTTTGGGACGTTAAACCCCATAAACTAACCAACCAACCAATGTATTGTATTACTATTTTAGAGCGAATCATGCCGTTCTGTAGGACAGAAAGGCACAGGTTTCGTTGCTATTTTGCTTGCCATTACTGCATATTTCGCATGCTTTTACGGTATGGCTGTAGTGCAGGCAGGACAATTTAATTTTCGTTTTTTCTTCGGCCACTCACCTACCGTCTATCTCAATTCAGCGATGCTGAAATACATTACTGTATAGTAAAATACCAGCCATGATGGCATTGTTTAACACTGCATATTTTCCAATATTCTTGAATGCTAACTTGTCATTGCTTGTGATTGTTTAAAAGCGGTGAAATATTTTATTCTGTTGAAATGTGACAGCAGTCCTAATGTTCTTTATCGGCTTTTATGTCGATCAATAAAAGATGATGTGAAAGAAATGGTGTGTGAAATGACAGAATATGGAGTTTCACAGAAAATTTCTGTGAGTCATATGAAAAAAAAAGCTGTTAAATGACATAAAACATGGTAAAAGAAAATAGAACATCACAGAATTTTCCTGTTAGCAGCAAACCGAAAAAACCCGCTGAAATGACAGAAAAAGTAAAAACAATAACATACGACAACAAGAAAATTTCTGTCATCTTAACAGAAATTATTTTGTTAGTCGAAAACAGAAGATTTGTAAAATGACAGAAAAAGTAAAAAATTGAAAACTTAGCATAAGAGAAAAGTTCTGGCAGGTCAGCTGCCAGAAAATGTTTCTTTTTTAATAAATATTTGTTACAGCGCCGCACTGACATGAGCAGCTGAGAAAACGCAGGCGTAAGTAAACCGGACAAGATTCCGCGGCGTTGGAGAAGAGAACTTTTAGCGACGAGGTGCATTGCGTTGCTCTGTGTCTAGTGTTCATGTTCAGAACCGAGCATAAAGTGCGTAGTGTGGTGCGGATAAAAAAAAACGAGCAGTTCTACCCGAGTGCGCCCTGTCTGAAGAACATCAACGGCTGTACACTGTAAACAAGAATCAACCCAAATGGAAGTTTAAATGTTTGGCGTCACTGTTTAAACTCCATATGCGGAAGCATTTACTCCGTCAATATCAAGTAAAAATGTTCTAAATGACCTATTTTACTCCCTGCACTTAATAATGAGGCATAAAGAAGGATTCTCCTCCTTATAACTCTCATTTTGAAATGGGGTTTCTTAGTCTCAGTTTCTCAGTCCCTAAGTCCCCAATGGAGTAAAAAAACTATTTTGCGCCATCCGCTCCGCCACCTAGCGCCTCGTCTGCTTCTGGTCAGTCGCCTCATAATGATGGTCAGTGATGACCCCTTGGCTACCGTCGTAGCTAGATCTCTGCTAACTTCTGCTCTCACGGGCGCTTTGCGCGGTGCAACATATCGGCTTGTTGCCCTTTTCCGCTAAGCTACATAACTGAACTGCTTCTGTGAAGCCTGCAGTGCTCTAACTATACCTGGTATTTCTTTGTTAGTGTCGCCACCCCGTTACAGCCCCTGATTAGGCCTAATTCTCACAGCTTTTTTCAGTGTGGTTCTCGTGGTGTGTTGCAGCAGATTATAGTGCGTTGCATGAAGAAGGAATGGTGGAAGAACACAGTTTCAATGTTGAGCTCTTGATTGAGCTGATGAGACTACATTTTTCTCAGTCATATTGAAAAACCAAGCCTTAAAGAAGTCAATATAAAAGTAAACACTGTCATACCAAACTACCTTCAAGGATGTATTCATTATAAACTTATTGGAAAATTTTAATTTTGTTTTTTAGGAAAGGAATTCACGAAGTAGCTGCAAAACCTACCTCGGTGGACGCCCGAACGCGCCCTAAGGGAACGGATAAAGGAAGGAGTGAAAGAAGAAATGAAGAGATGCCGTAGTGGAGGTCTCCGGAATAATTTGGACTGGGGACCTTTAACGTGCACTGGCATCGCATAGCACACGGGCGCCTAATTAATGGCAAGCTTAAACAGCACGCAGTTATGTTTAACGCCATCGCCTAACCACTATGACCCTGCAGCATGCGAGGGCAACTGGGAGCTGCAGTGTGTTGACGATGGGCGGTGTCCGAACAAGAGCGCCACCAAGTACGGCAAGCTGCAGAGGCTGCGCCACGAAACGATCCCGAAGGCAGGTTTGTGACGCAATGAGTGTAACAGCGAGGAGGCGGCTTATCAGCAAAGCTGGTAAGGCCGACTATTTGTAGCCGATGGGTTTAATCATGTGTGCGACGTGTGTGACAGACAATTCGACTTCAGCGCGACATTGTGACAGTCACGTTGAACCGAGTATCGTGCCACCGTAGACCGGGTGGTATACAATGTATCAACACCTTATGACGGCATGGGCAGCAGAAGCAACGAGAATAGGCGCGTGCGCCGCGAGCACACGGCAGCACTAACGTCGTCCGCTAATCTTTCCCGAAATGCACGCACAAAGCCTGTCGCTGTTGGCTCCCGCCTCTGCTAAGCAACGATACAGGCAACACGTGGCAGATACAATTTACTTTCAGTACGTGAAGAATATGTGAATATGCTTTTGTTCGTTATGTGAACCGTGAAATAATAGGGAACCTACGTAGGCACAGGTTGAGCAGAGGGTGCTCAAGTCAGACTAAGCGTTTTTTTAAAGAAATGCAAAGAGCACTACAGAAAAGTTAATTTTGTACATGCGATACGCGGTCAGGCGGGCGCAAACTGTGGGACTAATTGTCATGGTTATATGAGTAATTAACTAAATGAAATTATAAAATTTTTATTCAGTGCAGTTAGCATGCATGCTTTTATTTAAAACTTCGAGATAGTAGCATGGAATTACTATTCCATTTAGTAAAATTTTAGTAACGCGCCCCTGTTCTGAGATATGCGTGTCTGGAATTTCAGCCCAATCCGTGTGATTACGCACCACTAGGCATGAAGCTTCTTCCTGGTGTAACGCAGCTGTGGAGCGACAGGCGACGGGGATTACTTGTCCAGCAGTGCGGCATCGCTGCGCTTGACTGCATGTGTAGACTAAAGCAACACCACGTCTTATCCCCCACTTTAATAGCAATCGCTTATAGGGGCCCAGAAACACATTTTCAGTGCATTGGTTTGCCTGTTGGTTGCATAGAATGAGTTATAGTGATGCTATAAGCATCAACCTTACCACGTATATTCTGCGTTTTAACCTTCGAAGTATCTCGCAAAAACAAATTGATGGCGCGGTCTGTGTCACCACACAGTGACAGTTTTTAGCAGTGGATATGACATCATTGTGCGGGAACCTGATGATTTTACAAACAGTAAATATACTGCGAACTGTGTTAATAAATGAAGATAGGTATTGTCACGTTTTCGGGTTTGATATTAGATCAACACCCACACGTTTGCCTTACGTAAAACCACTGCAAAGCAAACAAAACAAAAAAGCACCACCAGGGGTTCTGGCTATTGTTTTGCATCGAAGGCCTTTGCACCTCTCTGTACACATGCATATTTGACCTAGCACACAGCACTAAAGGCTACTCTCTATGTATCTGAGAACCAGGGTATCGAACCGGAAATTTTTCGGGTTCGGTTCGGGTTCAGTTCCGGGTTCGGCTCCAGTGCCACATTCCGTTCCGGTACGAACCGGTTCAAACGGGTTCAGACCACAAAATATTCTGAACGTAGATGGTTTTTCATCAGTTATTGTGCTGTTTACACTTCTGTATGATAAACGTGTATAAATAAAAACTGCAAATATTGCTCAATGCGAAATGTTTTGTTTTACTGTCCGCTATAAAAAGATAAAATTTGCGGCAAAAGCCGCGAAATTAAATGCACTGAAAATTAGTGCACATCAACTATGTATACGCTGTAGAATATATCTGCTGCGCAACATATGCAGAAAAGCTGGTGGATTTCGCATCTGCAAAACCCTTCAGCTTCAGGAGTTTCAGCGTCCTCGTCGCGAGAGTAATAGTTCTCTCCTGAAGCTCGCGTCAGTCGGGAATTCCTCCTGCGCAGGTATAGTGCTCTACTATATAGCGCAGAGTACTTTATTGGACGCCTTCAGGACCGCCGCATGCGCCCACCATGACAGGAAGATGTCCTGTATCGGCAGGCATATACAGAGAAGACATCTTTCCGTCACCCCAAAATCGGCTTGTCAGTCCTCCCCCCCCCCCCCCCGGCGCACCTCTAACATGTATCTCAATAGCTTACCAAACATATTTTATTTACCTCACCTGTTCTACATTGCCTTCGTAACTCGCGTTATATACCTGTATCTCGACTACCTATAGTTCAGTTTCTTCAAAAACACAGCTAATTGTACTTTTCGCTAGTACAGTGCAAGATTAAGATTTTGGCATATGCTGTGTCGTTGCCATCTCTTGCTGTGATAAAATATGATAAAAAAGCAGGTTTGGGTTGGTTGGTAGCACTTCGTATTTCTATGGACACAAATTTGCGACACCTTCTTCGCGACGTTGCGTTGACACTGTTGCAAGTGCTGCACTGCCCGAGCAAGACCAAATGCGCTTCAAACAGTGTTTGACTTGCCTGGGGCGCTGTCAGAGGCAGTCTATGCGTGGGCAAAATGTCTTGCTACTTTGATAGAGTCTGGTGAATCTGTCGTGCACTTTTTCTCCACGAACTTGTTTCAGGATTTTTATTTTTCTTGGCAGCTGTGCTTATTACGTTACCAAATGCTCATCTCTCTTTTCTGTACATAGTCGGGGGTTATTTTTGTGTTCATACATTGCATTTCCTCAATCTCCGCTTTTCCTTAGAATACCTGCACGGCCTCTCCAGAAGGCAGCTGAGAACGGTTATAATGAGTAATTAATTCCTCTATGCTTATACCTGCAGCCTTACCTAGCCTTTGTTGACACCGGTGTATTAAAGCGAATTCAGCGGATGTAGATTCAATCATCATCATCATCATCATCAGCCTGACTACACCCACTGCAGGGCAAAGGCCTCTCCATGTCTCTCCAATTAACCCTGTCCTTTGCTAGTTGCCGCCACTGTATCCCCGCAAACTTATTAATCTCATCCGCCCACCTAACCTTCTGCCTTCCCCTGCTACGTTTGCTTTCTCTTGGAATCCACTCCGTTACCCTTAAGGACCAGCGGTTATCTTGCCTTCGCATTACATGCCCTGCCCAAGCCCACTTCTTCCTCTTGATTTCAACTAGGATGTCATTAACCCGCGTTTGTTCCCTCACCCACTCCGCCCTCTTCCGATCTCTTAACGTTACACCTATCATTTTCCTTTCCATAGCTCGCTGCGTTGTTCTTAACTTAAGCTGAACCCTCTTTGTTAGCCTCCATGTTTTGCCCCATAGGTGAGTACCGGTAGGATACAGCTGTTATAAACTTTTCTCTTCATGGATATTGGTAAGCTACCATTCATGACCTGAGAGAACCTGCCATACGCGCTCCACCCCATTCTTATTCCTCTAGTTATTTCCCTCTCATGATCCGGATCTGCGGTCACTACCTGCCCCAAGTAGACATATTCTCTTACTACTTCTAGCACCTCGCTACCAATTGCGAACTGCTGCTCCCTTGCAAGGCTATTGAACATTACTTTGGTTTTGTGCATGTTAATTCTTAGCCCCACCGTTCTACTCTGCCTGTCTAGCTGATTGATCATGCTTTGCAGTTCTTGTCCTGAGTGGCTTGGCAAGGCAATGTCATCAGCGAATCGCAAATTACTCAGATATTCTCCATTTACTCTTATCCCCAACTCTTCCCATTCCAGTCCCCGGAATACCTCCTGTAAGCAGGCAGTGAAGAGCATTGGCGAGATCGTGTCTCCCTGCCTGACACCTTTCCGTATTGGAATTTTATTGCTCACTTTATGGAGAACTATAGTAGCTGTGCAATCGTTATAAATATCTTCCAATATTTTCACATAGCACTCTTCCACACCCTGATTCCGCAATGCCTGCATGACAGCTGAGGTTTCCACTGAGTCGAATGCTTTCTCGTAATCAATGAAGGCTATATATAGGGATTGGTTATATTCTGCGCATTTCTCTATCACCTGATTGATAGTGTGAATGTGGTCTATTGTCGAGTATCCTTTACGAAAGCCTGCCTGATCATTTGGTTGACTAAAGTCCAAGGTTGTCCTGATTCTATTAGCGATTACCTTAGTAAATACCTTGTAGGCAACGGACAATAAGCTGATCGGTCTGTAATTCTTCAAGTCCTTGACGTCTCATTTCTTATGAATTAAGATAATGTTAGCGTTCTTCCAAGCTTCTGGTACTCTCGAGGTCACAAGGCATTGCGTATACAGGGTGGATAGTTTTTGTTTCACAATCTCTCCTCCGTCCTTCAGCAAATCTGCTGTTACCTGATCCCCACCAGCTGCTTTCCCTCTTTGCATTGCTCCTAAGGCTTTCTTTACTTCCTCCTTCGTTACTGGCGGGATGTCCCATTGGTGTGCTCGACTGCCTCCCTCAGTAACTTGATGATTACATTCGCTACTGTATAGATTTGTGTAGAAACCTTCGGCTAATTCAACTATCTTATCCATATTGCTGATGACATTGCCCTGTTTGTCTTTTAAAAACGCATACATATGGTTTTTACCTATGCCCAGTTTTCTCCTCACTGATTTTAGGCTACCTCCATTCCTTAGAGCATGCTCGATTTTCTCCATGTTAAACTTTCTTATGTCGGCTACCTTGCGCTTATTTATTAACTTAGATAGCTCTGATAGTTCTATCCTGTCTGTGGAGTTAGACGTCTTCATGCTTTGACGTTTCTTAATCAGATCTTTAGTCTCCTGAGATAGCTTGTTGGTATCCTGTCGAACCATCCTACCACCTACTTTTGCGGCGCACTCTGTAACGATAGCTGTAAGATTATCATTCATTGTTTCAACACTACGGTCGTCTTCTTCAGTTAAAGCGGAAAATCTGTTTTGCAGCGACATTCTGAATTCCTCTACCTTCCCTCTCAATAGGCCACAGATAAAACGTGGACTGTAGGGGTTTGGACGTGCCTTGGATCTAAGGGGATGTTTGTGGCGTGATCAATGAATTGCTGCATAAGCAAGCAAAGAGAAACAACTGAACAACGCAATTATGTATCGTGTTGTGATATGCTATGTTCGTTTGGGACACAGCCTACTTCAGCAATCTCTTAGAACAGACATTGAGATCACGCCTTACACTATGAATTTCCACCTGTGATGAAAACCCCCGGAGTTCCGTGTGAAAGCTTCCTTGTTAATAGGCGTTTTTAGCGTACAGGAGACGGGCTAGCGGAGACGTTTACCCGTATACCGGACGCCTCCTGCGCACGACCAATGACATGGGTTGGGCCAGGCGGAGTCACAGCGCGGTCGCAGTCGGCCGCAGGTAAACCGGTATACGTCTCCGCTAGCACTTGTTCGGTACACTAAAAACGTCTAATAAGACTGTTTAGCGTGTGGGAAAGCTGAGCGATGGATGAGCACGCACAAACGCCGCGTTCACCGAGATCACTTTTCAGTGAATAGGGCATTTTAGCTCGGAATGTATATGCTGCGCAAGTTGAACCTCCTGAATTATTCCCTTATTTGAAGTATGAGCCTTCTGAATTTTTCATGTGTGCGTGGTGTAAGGGGGTGATGGCGGCGTGAGGGCGTATGCCGAGATCACTGAATTCGACGCGTTCAAGTACGGCATAAGGAGCGTCAGGGAGCTTACTAAAGTTTCATACAGCCACAATAAAAAGAATCTTCGAAAATGGCCGAGTAGGCTAAGGCATCAGTAAACGAAGCTTCTCTGTTGCGCCGCCACTGGCTCGAATCGTACTGGGAGTATGGCAGTTGTTGTCTTTACTGCGTGGGCCTGTGCGTGTGCACACGCATGCACAATCTAGTGGGCGGACATACGGGCACGTACTGTTAAAAACTTTACAGACAGTTGCGATTTTCGGTAATGCGAAGTTTGAGCGCAACTCTCCAGACGCCACCTGTGGTGGCGTGTGTGTACATAATACGCCACCTGGCAGGCGGCTTGTTACTCTGCTAGCTACCTACCGGGATCTTCCCGCGGCAGCCACCTTCCAGGTGGAGTTTAATTCGTTCTACTACCTAGACAACTAGTTACGCTGACAACGCTGACTACGACAAGGCATGCAGGAAAAGGCGCATAAGTGCTGCGCTATAGATTGCATCTTCAACCATCTTCACTTCCACCCCCCTCCTCCATCCGCCTGCAGCCGATGCAGCTGGGGTGCATTTTTGTGAACGCTGCACGTATGCCGCCGCCAGAGTGTTTTACGAAAGAACGCCAACAAGCGTAAGCCTCTCGTCTCGGACAAAAACTACCCGGAGTGGGGGTCCATGCATAGCTTCCGCCCTCGCCGTTCGATCATGCTCCCACGTTGCACTCGCGGCAGAAGACGTACTACGTCTGCCGCTAAGGACGAGGACTGCACTGGTGAACACTCTCAAGGTTTCGTTACACTACGCATAAGTGCCGCCGAAAGTAGAAGATTAGGCAGCCGTCGCCGCAGCTCAGTTGGTAGAACACCGGACGCGAAATTCGGAGGTCGTGGGTTCGGATCCCACCAGCGGCTGTGCTAATAATTTACGTTTAAAAATAATTTCCATTAAGCTGCCATAGATGAACAGCATAAACTATTAAAAATAATACATCCCCCGGGCTGCTTAGTTTCGGTTACTGCTGGCTTCCATCATGTGCGGCAACAAGAGGCAGATAGATATAGGCCGCCGGTCAGAGAATTTAAGATGCAGCAGTCCGAGAACAGCGTGACGAAGCTGCCCACTAGCGAGTGGCATTTTTAATGCGAAAACATTGTTTGGCTATGTTAGCGGTTTCGTGTCATATGAAAGTGGACGCGAAACATGTCCGCAGGCCTTGCAACGTTCCGTAAAGAGTTAGGTGTAAAATAATGACTTTATGAGATAGAGGATGACAAAATGTCGCTGCGTGCTGAATTTGGCAGATGAGAAGTAATCGGTTAAGTCTGATGAAGGCTTGAAATAGATTAGAAGGTAATTAATCAACGTAATTAATCAAACAAAAGAGCTATGGTTCATATGGAGTAATTACATACAAAAAGTCAAATAGCCGTCAAAAAAGCCATGGACGTCACATCAAAAGGGGCTCAGACGTCGAAATATTATGAATAAAAAAAAACTTAAAGAAAGAGTAAACCAGGTTAAAAAGAGTAAATTGATGTGAAAGTAAAAAAAAATGATAAGAGTCCCGAGTGAAGCAAAAGAGGCAAAGAGTGCTAAGTGAAGCAAACAGAGGCAAACAGTCACAAGTGAAGCAAAGAGAGGCGATAGACAAATGTGGAACAGGCGTCAATGCTTTCACATTCCCCCAATGCAGGTAGTCGCAGTGATCTATTTTTTTTATATATAAGCAGAACAATTTCAACGCATCGGCAAAACACAAAATCATGTTATCGCAGTTACATTTCGTTTAGGTAACATCTGTCTAGGCGTAATCATTGTCGCATGGCAGCGAGCGTATGTATTTTCGCATTACATCTTTGTGCCATCATTATTTATTGTTTTCAAAGTATCTCTGCGCTTCAATAAGCCAGCATTTCCTTGCTTATTTCCGTCGCGTGCAACGATGTTCGGATTCTTGAAAAAAAAACAGCAATTCATACTTCCTTTGTTTTGCAATAATAGTATTAATATCAGAGGTTTAACGTCTCAAACCGACGCGAAGTCCATCAGGAACGCTGTAGTCGAGGACTCCAGATTAACGTAGACTAGCTGGGGTTCCTCAAAGTGCGCTCACATTTTGCACTTCGCCGCCGCGTTTTTGAATTTCGCCGCCATCATTATGGGGCCTCGCCACCGGTATCGAACCGACGTCCTTGGTATCAGTAGCCGAGCCCCACAGCCACTAAGCCATCGTGAGGGGTCTTACTCAATGGATACTGTATGAGGCAAGGAATGCCTCCGAAAGTAAATGTTGCACAACGCGCGCTGTTGCACCTATGTTTCACATAATTATAGTACACAACACAAAGAAAGGGAAGCCATTCTTACGCAGTGCTTTATGAGTTAGAGCCCAACCAAATTCGATTAAATGTGCACAGGGGCGATGGAAAGAAATGCGAACAGAGCGGGGCCTAGGTGCTCCGCTGTTCGCATTTCTTTTCACCACACTTTTACTTCGATGGTAGGAAAAAGACGCTACAGTCGTCTGTGATGCATTCTTATACGACTCTAATGTCTTTTTCTTACCGCCGAGGTAGAAGCGCGATCAAAAGAAATTCGAACAGAGAAGTGCGCAGGCGCCGCGTTGTTCGCGTTTCTTTCCACCGGGATAGTATACGTAAGCATGTGGAACAAGAGATACTGTTAAAAGCAAGATTTCACATCAGTGTGACGCAGAATGCTTTCGAATTACCGAAAGCACATTGCAGAAGCGGCAGTTAGCTTTCTTCCTAGACCCGAGACTTTCTTCAGTCACTTTTGTTCTCGCATAGACTGGATGCCATTTTCGCACTGCCTAGCGCAGACAGCTCTCTGTGGGTAAATTTACGCGCTTGTACATCTCATTTTGTCTGCAAATAAAAAAGTATGCCATGCTTCAAAAAAAAAAGTGCGGCCGTACCGAGTGCCAAAACTGTTCGGAACGGTTCCTTTGAATCGTTTCGGTTCGGTTCCGGTTCCGGCAAAAGTACGAGTTCGGTTCCGGTTTTGGGTTCAGGTTCGGTTCCAGTTCGATACCCTGCAAGAACGGCTTGGTGGAATCGATGTGATCGAGCCATTGCATTTTACAAGCGTTCGTTTCGGTCCCAGGGAAGGACACAAAGAAAAAAGCCGTTCGTCTCACATTTACCAGTGCGCATCGTGGGTGGAGGATTACCGGGAGGCGGCTCCAGATGGCGCAATGTTCCCGTCAACACCGCGTAGTGGCAAAACATGGTACGCGGCGGTGGCGGCAGCGGTACGCGCTGTGAACTCCCGCATGTCGTCACTCCGTCGCAGTATCTCGCGCTCGAGTTCGAATAAGTCACGGAAGGCCGTTGATCTATGTTCTCTTCGCCTTCGACCTGACGGTGAAGCATCGCTGGGCCAGCTGGGCGTCCGCATGGTTGTTGTAACTATGGAAACGACGCTACCAGCCATGGCAAGGAGTGGGAGGGAACAGGCAACTATGGTGTGCAAACTTCCGCGAAGGGCTGAGAGAGGCTGTTTTGATTGGTCCCCTCCCAATGTCGTCATTGGGAAAGTGGACTGGGAATGGGAAACAATGCTAAAATCTAGTTGAGGCAACGTTTTTGTTTTCTTGTATTTTGAAATTTGTTTATCAAACAACTCCTGTTCCTATGGGCCGATTCCTGTCATTCTTGAGTCAGCAGATATGTGAACAAAGAATCACCTGAAGTACAGTCGGCATTCCTTCAAGCAGTGTTTCAGAATCCTTTTAATCGCCCAGCGCCCTCTCTAATTTTACAATGCCTGCCGAGTACGGTCGATCCGGCTGTCAAAGTCCCTCTCCTATCCTCCTTTCCTACTCTCCCCATCGGCTAGCCTTCGCGCCTGCTCTACTCCTGTGGGGGAGTGTGCCATCTGAGTGGCGCCTGACGACAGAAAGCCGACGAAGAGAATTTCGTAGCGATAGCTACGTTACGCCAGGTTTTCACCTCTTCGCCGTCGCCGCAGATTGAGCTGTGGCCTTACTGTGACGTCACACCACGGCCCTCGATTTTCCAGCAACTCGGCTCTTCGCAGTTGCCGCGCGGCCACCGCTCCTGCCGTTGGGCGCTCGCTGCGCCCTCAGTCAAGTTTTATCCGTTGGTTGACCACAATGTCTCTCCTTTCTTAGTCTAGTGGGAAACCACTAAGTTTACTAACATGTCTAACTACAAGCGAAGCCTAAGCGCAGCCGGGGGTCTGTAGCTATCACTACTCGACTAGGCTTAACCAAAGCTAAACCACAGCCAATTTTTTTAAACCTTCTGTCTCTCTTCGTGAGGCGGCGCTCTGCATCTCTCATGACTCATGATCATCAGGCTGCCTACCAGGTATGGACGCGTCATAGAGCGCGGCGTTCGTGGCACTGCTCACTGTGGCGCTGTTCATCATGGAGCCACTGCAGGCGCATGGTTTTAAAAAGAGCCACAGAGAGTGTGGCACATCGGCGTTGGCATTGCGACGAAAGGCTGTGGTGGCTTGTTCGAATCCTCTTGGTCTTTTAACTACAACGCTGAAACATACCGAAAGAGGCACTGAAACTGCTTTGGGGAAATGTAAAATCAGATGGTATATGCAGTTAGTAAGAAGTTAGCATAACTTCTTACTCTTCTTATGTTGGTTTCCGGTTCAGTCATGTTCAGTAAAATGGGAGAACGAAATAAAGAATTTGCATGGTAAATCTTACCCAGAAGGCATTTTTTGAAACTACCAGGTAGCAATAGCTTTCAAGTCGTAGCTTTACTTTGGCCAGGATAAGCTGTCAGCGTTACGACAACTAGATTAAAATTTTTCTCCGTCCGTGGCATCCTGAAGCTATGATTGTTTTAAGAAGCGAAAAGTGAACTTCAATCGCAAATGCACGGCCCAGTAGCTGATGCCAAAGCATTTCGGACGTTCTGCCTGGAATTTTAGGAAATTTTGAATGGCTTGAAAAAAAACTTTTTTTCAGGCTTTCTTTCATGAAAAATTGGAAATTTTGCTAAACACGGCAAAAACATATGGTAATAATGCTTCGAAGTTCAGACTAGTATGCAGATATAAATGTCATGTTTGTGAAACGAACTTTGTTTTTCCACCGAGAAACGGAACATGAAAGCTGACCTATAAGCCAGTTGCTTTCGGACTCGGAGTCATTATCGCTGGATGCAGCACTACGCGCAGCATCATGGACTGAAGTTATGTCCACAGGTAGGTTCGACTGTACATGCACAAGCTTTCGAACAAATTCTCCTGAAAGCCTGTAGTGAAGCCTTGAAGGAAAGTTTACGAAACGTGACCAGTTTCGTTTGCAGCTGGCGGATGATGGTGGTGATAGGCGCCGACTCCGAGGGGGGGGGGGGGGGGGGGACTGGGCCTTCTCGCCACCACTAGCCGGTAGGTGGCTCAAGTAGCACGTGTTCTGGAAAGCTGGGCCTGTCGGAATAGCTGAGAACCGACAAGCGACTGCTGCTTTATTCCGTGGATGAATGACGTCGCTTCTGCTCTGCTCACTGAAAGCTATGCCAACGCTGTCGCTGGGAGTGAACTCTTTGTTCAATGTCCGTACAGCCAGCGGCACTTAGCACAAATAAGCGAGCGGTGTTTCTTTTTTTCTGTCGCTTTCGGCGCTCATTTCTTTCTTGGTATTGCATATTCAGGAAGTCGTGAAAAACAGTGAACAATGGACAGATATCTCGTCAGGAAGGACAAACCTCCCGAAGAGAGCGACGAAAGGACACCCAGTTCACCCTGCGCGTTACTTTCAACGAGCTCGTCTCAACATACCGACGTTTGCCTTAGCTGCCCAGGCTCGACATCTGCCACTGTAACCACTGCTAACGCACGCATGCAAACTGCTCGTGAGGATGCAGCCGCTTACTGCTAAAGCACAACAGGGGTGACGTTAACAACTAACCTGGAAAAAGGCGTGCGAATGGCTGTTTATGACGCGTCAGTGGAGAAGGTATTCTGTGAGACCTGTCGCGCTGCTTGCGCTATGAGCATATTTTGGCTAAATACTTCCAAGGATAAGGACTCTCAATTGATGTTTCTGACAATTAGTTTTCGTAACTGGAAGAAAACTCTTATAAGATTTAAGAGTCATGAGGGCTCGAATCTGTATAATGCAGCCATGAGCGGACCCACAGCTATCACAGCGGGGGTGAACGTAGCATCTGCTTGTGTAATTGGGAAGCAAAAGGAAATGAAACACGCAAGGAAAGCACTGATAGCGACATCATCTTGATTGCAGTATATGTACTTTGCGTGCCATGGACTGGCAGTGCATGGTAAAGATGATGCAGAAAGTAATCTAAGACAGCCTCTGGAACTTCACGCCAATGATATTCCAGAACTGCAATCATAGCTTTTTCGAACAAAATACAGGTAGCTTTACCTTGGCATTTTAAACGAAATATTTTAAATAATTGCTCACGATGTCCTCCGGTCACTCACAAATGAGGTCCGTGAAGCAGGGCACTATGACGTGATCACAGACGAAACAGCAGACATATCTGCCAAGGAGCAAGCGTCGAAACACATAGCGGTTCCGTGGACTTATTAACACTGCTGACACCAGACCGACCAGTCTTTTTGCAGTTCTTAAGGACGTCCTCTATCGTTTTAATCTGACCATTGGCAGTTGTCGTGGGCAAGGCTATGATGGCGCTGCAAACATGAGAGGGCAGCATGGCGGCCTGCAAGCCCTAATACAGCAGGATGAGCCGCGAGCACTGTACGTACAGGGGCGATCGAAAGAAATGCGAACAGAGCACAGCCTAGTGCTCCACTGTTCGCATTTGTTTTCATCACTCTTTTACTTCGGTGGTAGGAAAAAGACGCTATAGTGGTAAATGATTCGTTCTAGAACGTCTGAAATGTCTTTTTCTTGCCACCCAGGGAAAAGCACGACGGAAAGAAATTCGGACAGAGGAGCGCGTGGGCGCCGCGTTGTTCGCGTTTTTTTCCATCCCGATATTACACTGCCTTGCGCACATACTGAACCTTGCGCTGCCGGACATGTCTCGGAAAATGAAAATATGTCGCGATTTCCTGGGCGTGAGATCAGAAATGATAAACTTTGTTACGTGCTCCCCAAAAAGTCTAAATTTGTTAAGAGCATTTCAGAAAGTAGAAGAAAGCGTAAACTCGCAAAAGTTTTGTCCCACCATGTGGACGCTCAGGGCCACTTCACTGCGGTCCGTTGTTCAGAATTATAGCCACCTAATCTCGTTTCTTCATGGCCTAGCATCACAAGAACGGGACAAAGCCGGAGCTAAAGCCAGCGGATTTTCTAAAACACTGTCAAAATTAGAGACATAATTCATGCTCAACCGCCTGACACTTATTTTCGCGATCAGGAACAGTAAGCTCGGCGTTGCAGAAGGCAGCATTGGGATTTGATCAAGCGGAAAAAAGGGTCAATGCTGTCAGGGAGAGCCTGAGTGAACTTAGGAAGCAAGGATTTTGCCGGTTTTGGAACGAGCCGCAAGCAGAGGCACGTGAGCAGGAACTGAATGTTAAAGAAAAAGAAGCTCTTGCGCCAAGGCAAGGTCTAGATGTGTCAAGGCTTATCACAGCGTTGAGCTCTGGACGCTCTTGCAAAGATAACAGGAAGTAGGACTTCCGAGATACTTTTTGGCATATATTTCTGAATTTCTGACTGAAAGAGAATTTTCCTGATTCCCGAATGATGTTTCCTCAAGCAGATTTCGACAAGCGAGAGGAGTGCCCCAAGGTGCGGTCCTGTCCCCTCTACTTTTAAACATCTTACTTAGGAGTATTCCCTGCAGTGATAAGGTTTGAACCTATGTGTATGCAGTTGACATCGCGTTTTTTGCTTCCGAGCATGACATATACTCTCTGTACCAGTCTTTACAGTCTTAACTCAATGTACTGGACCAACATTTAGTGGACATTAACCTGTCCCTTAATGTCACTAAATGTGCTATATTGGTTTTTCCGCTCCCTTATCTGGTTAATATGTCCTTTGTTTAGCGGTCCTTTGTAGCGGGAATGGCTCAACCTTCACCGTAGTATGCTCACAGATATTGCTTGTCAGCGTAATGTACCCTTGAAGACATTTCAGGGCGTTGTTGAGATTCTTTCTGGCGATAACTGCGAGTAGCTGCGAGATCTTTTGCCCGAGGTGGCTAAGCTTGTAAAAATTGCTTTGACTATCACGTCATGCACATCTGAGATCGTTTTCATGCCTCTGTCGCGTCAGAACGTATCTCAGGTGAATAATAGGACAGGCTCGATTAAATAACATAGCACTTCTCCATGGACACAAACAGCTCGCCCACAAAACAAATTCCAGTGACACCACAGACGACCTTATTGAGAGGTCTACTATGCGAAGAAACACATTCTGGATTGTGCGGTAGCCTATGTATAACGTGAGGAACAGTGAAGTTCATCTTAGTAAAATACACCAGCTTTCTTCAAGCTGTCAGTGCGAATAAGCTCAAATTGTCCCTCCCATAAAATCGTCCCTCAATTCCCTGTGTTGCTGCTTTGCCATTACAACTTCTTCTCTTTGACTCCTGTTTGGGTCTTCGTTTATATTTTGAAAGATGCATCAACAGTTCGTATTCCTTCTTTAAACTGTAAATTTTTAGCTTGTTTTGAGAATATTTGTATGGTCGATTGTTTCTTAGACACGAAAAGTTTAAAATATGTTTATATTTAAATTGTAATGCTGTCCAATGTTGTGTCCTTGCAAAGTGCATTCCTCTATCCAGATTAAACCCGTGTTTTTAGAAGACTGGATTTGTCACCAGTCGGGCGAGACCATGGCTCGCGAAACCGTTCTTTAGAAGGCGGGGTCTCTAGTATATAGCGTCTAGAGGAGGGCTCCAGAGTAATTTCTACCACCTGGCTTCTTCAACATGGACTCGCACGAACAGCACACGGCCACTCCGCATTTCCACCCCGACTCGAGCGAAATGCGGCCGCGGGATTCCATAGCGCGATCTTGATATAAGCAACCGAATGTCAAAGTGAGTGAGCCGCTGCGGCGGGCAAAAAAAAGAGGGGCAGCAGTGATTAGGGCACGGTTCATGTTTAAATCTTACACCACCTTCAGCGCTAAACATTTTTTTGTTTCCCACACACAGTAACATTCATCCTCTCTTGTACAGTGGTAGGCATGCAGGTTCGCCTATCTAAACATCACGGTAAAAAAATGGCTGAGTTTCTTTGGAGGTGAAATTCGAGGCCCGTGTACTGTGCGATGTCAGTGCACGTTAAAGAACCCCAGGTGGTCGAAATTTCCGGAGCCCTCCACTACGGCGTCTCTCATAGCCTTAGTCGCTTTGGGACGTTAAACCCCATAAAACTAAACTAAACTAAAAAATGGCTGAGGCTTAACTTGGTTAAGCCTGGAGAATGCGAAGCATCATCGTTTCGCGTAATTTAGAGGCGCACCACCGCGACGGCGCGAGGTGGGCCCCCGTTTCCCCACTGTCGTGACGTCTTCGTGTCACGTGGTGTGACGTCATGTATCACGTGATTTGGAGGCGCACAATCACAGCGACGGCGCGAGGTGGGCCCCCGTTTCTCCACTGCCGTGACGTCATCGTGTCACGTGGTGTGGCATCATCGTGTCACGTGATTTGGAAGCGCACAGCGACGGCGCGAGGTGGGGCCCCGTTTCTCCACTGTCGTGACGTCATCGTGTAACGTGGTGTGACGCCATGTATCACGTGATTTGGAGGCGCACAACCACAGCGACGGCGCGAGGTGGGCCTCCGTTTCTCCACTACGTGACGTCATCGTGTCACGTGGTGTGACGTCATGTATCACGTGATTTGGAGGCGCACAACCACAGCGACGGCGCGAGGTGGGCCCCCGTTTCTCTACTGTCGTGACGTCATCGTGTCACGTGATGTGACTTCATGCATCACGTGATTTGGAGGCGCATAACCACGGTGAAGGGCTGAAGTGGTAGCTAAAGTAGTATGCTTCGCATAAAAACTCATTTTCACGCTAGTGGAGAACCATGGGGGCACGTTCACGCAGCTCTGTTCCCGCACGTAGCGGCCGCGCATCTTCACGCGCGGTGAATGCGGGTGCAATAACCTCAGCAGTCTCCTGGTAAAATCTATGCCGGAAGAAATTGAATGATGTGGCAGCATTAAAATAACAGGAACTTGGAACGTGTGACCGCGTGCACCCTGTATATGGTTCCAGAGGCATCGATATAACATGCAACGCAGAAGCGAAGTAATACGAGAAGAAAACGCCGTTTCGACGAGGCCATTTATTGCACTAAACCATTGTAAGTGAAGCCGCGCATCGTGATAATGAGTCAAAGCAGCATTGAGTTTGGACTCGAAGTCGACGAGAAAGATAGCCGCACGTGCACTCCCGGACGAGAACCGTTTGGGCACCAAATAGACGTCTGCCAACTTGTTCTTGACATCAAAAAGCCGGAAACCCACGTACCCTACGAAAAATTTTCTGCGTTCTCTGCAACAGCGCGAACTAGTTATGTCAATGAGAGTGACAATAGCCAAGTACCTTTTGGGTGTGTAGCTCTCGTCGCGATAGTAGTCGACGTAGATATAGATCGCCTGTATTGCCGTTTTGCGGTCAAACTGAATATTGACTTCGTGCGGTAGGACTCCGTCCGATTGCCAGTATGTATCACGGCAGTTGTCTCGCTGCTGATCGACGCCGAATCCTGCGAAAAAGTGCGATGACAAGAGACATCAGAATCCCCGTTCTTGACGGTCGGGAGTTGCCTCATAGCTTACCAGGCTTGCAGGACGACAGCGACCACACAGCCACGGCTCCGACTTCGCGGACATTGCCCGGCATCTCCAAACTCGAGAGGTCTAGAGCAGAGGAAGCGTTCATGGTCCTAATAAGACGAGAGTGGAGGAAGGAAAGGGTTAACCAGGAGGAAGTTCCTACCCTCCCCAGCGCCCGCCTTAAACGCCGGCACTATAGTCAGGATTACACGTGTGAGCAGATTTACTTTACGTACGGTTCGTAAGCCCTTGCTTGCAGGGCGGCTACCGTTACAGTGAACGGAAGCAAACGGGTTGCACTCGGCCACAGTGCGAAAATACATGACACACAACTCAAACCAGGCCACAACGATAGCGCGCAAAAAGGGCAACGCGGCCTATTCACGGCCACACAATATTCAGCCTGGTAAGCGATGAGACAAGAAGATGATGAGTGTGGATTAATCGTGCTCGCTTCTGTGGCTCTTCCCGGCACAGGACACTTTATTTTGGAACGGTACTTCTTAATCCTTGCGCAACACATGCCCTTCAACGCTAGCAATTTTTTCAACCGTTACCACAAGCACCACTGAACGCACAATTTATTTAGAACATAAAAACGCCGTAAATTCAGCGAATAAATGCCAATTTTACAGGAAACAGTAGTTGGTAACAATGGGCCATGGTCGATAGAGTCGTGCATTACTCTGGTGGCCAATCACAATAGTAAACGAAAACAGTTCTTTTTATGTTTGCCTATATCAAACAAATAAGAGGCATCAATATTCTAGAGCTGATAATTTCATCTGGTGGTGCGCCTTTTGTTCAGCTTTCAATAACCTTCAACAGTCCACTACCTTTACTCATGAAGAATTTCTGTGTGGCGGTCAGTAGAGATCTTAATTTGTATCCAAATGCGGCCACATCGTGAGAACCGCTATTCACGTCGGAGCGATTTATCCTGATATTTCGCCAGAGACTCAAAGCACAACAGACAGCATAAATACATCTTCACGCTCTGAGGGGGGGTGACTCATAATTGCGTGGTCATGAAAATGCAACACGTAACTGCCTATGCGTCAGAAGTTCATGCAGAAGTTCAGAGTGCGCGTGTGCAAATGACTACCATCGTGCCACTGCCACAAGACGTTTTTTTTGCCGCTAGCTAGCCTTTCAGCCTGACACCGCAGCGAACTTCGAAAAGCACATTTTGGTGAAATTGTCATACTTGTTGAACATCAAGCCGGCAAAAAATTTTGTTCAGGTGTTAACAATAAAGTCTGACAGCTAGAGTAATAATGTTTCTAGAAAGGACTCTCTAAATATTCCTGTTTCAAGCGCGAAGTAATTTGGCCAGAGCGCGAATTCATTAAGTTTGCACTGCTAGGGTTCAGACTGTTCTCAAATGAATTAAGCTGTCGTTCGGTATAAACGTGGTGGAGCAAATATTATGCGTTTTAAAAAGTTACAACTCCGTAGATTCCTTTCACTACCACCATCATCAGCTTAACTACGTGCACTGAAGGAACTCTCCCATAGCCTTCCATTAACCACTTGCCATGCCAACTACGGCCATCTTACCGCGCAGACTTCCTAATCTCAACACCCAACCTCGCACTCCACAGCCCCTCGCCACGCCTGCCCTCTCTTGGATTCCACTCCGTCATTGAAGGACCATCGGTTACCTTGCCTTCGCAACACATGGCCTGACTTGCCCATTTCTTCTTTTTTCGATATCGACTAGGATATCACTAACTAGCGTTAGTTCCCTAACCCACTGTGTACTTTTCCTTTTTAACCTTACAACTATTGTTGCGCTCCTCAACGCGACGTGCGTCAGTGGAACCTGCACGAGTTTCCCTTCGAATGCGCCGGCGGCGGTCAAGGGTAGACGCAAGCAACTGGGCCAGCCGCACATTCCGGCGAACGTCGCTGCGACTCGGGTTTACTCCAGAGCGGATGTTGCGGTGCGCGCCTTCCAGTTCGTCTGGGCCGGCAGCGCTTCCCGCGAACCTTGGAGCGTCGGCGGCGTCGGCACGCATGGCTCAAGTGGTTACTCAACTTGACTTTTATCATTTTTCCTGCCATAGTTCTCTGCGCTGTACTCAACTCATTGGTTTGGTTTATATGGGGTTTAACGTCCCAAAGTGGCTCAGTCTACGAGGGACGCCGTAGTGAAGGTTGTTTCCGGAACTTTCGACCAACTGGGGATCTAACGTTCGCTGCCATCGCACAGTAAATGGGCCTCTAGAGTTTCGCCTTCATCGAAATTCGACCGCCAAAGCCGGGATCGAACTCCCGTCGTTCGGGTTAGCAGACGAGCGCAATAACCACTGAGCCATCGCGACAGCTCTCCTCAACTCAATTTGGTCTTTTCATTAGCCCCCAAGTTGTGAGAACAGGTATAACTGCTGCGTACTTTGTTATACAAAACTTTACTGTATGCAAGTGTAAAAAATAGGATGGTGATAGTGATACAGGATTCTACCCTTTTCAACGTGGAGACTCCGAATGAACTATGAAGTTTCCATGGGCCCGTCTAAACTCCATGCAGACATGCAAAAAGTTCTGCTCGCCTCTCCACTCAGCTGCAAAGCGTAGTGCACCGCCGAGCCGGAATGAAAGGCGAACGTCGCAGCGCGTAGCTTTCGGCACGAGTATTCGCCATCCAGCCTCCGAGCATAGCCTCGTTGTCGCCCGCTGTATTAGCGCGTCGGCTGCGAGCCGCTTGTCGCCGTCTTAACTAGTTCGTCGGTTCCGCGCACGACGCGTTTTCGAGTGCACAAGGACCCTTCCGCTGTCGATGGGGCCGAGAAACCTTTCTGCTGGTTGCACAAAGCGTGGGTTAATTTACTTTTGCAGGGAAATAACTAAAATGCGGGAGAATTTTCGCTAGTCTAGTGGGGCTTCCAGCGGTCCCCAGTCTGCCCCTCTCAAGGCGTGGAAACATAGCGGCGCTTGGCGAAGCGAGAGCCATCCGTTCCACAACCGATACGCCTTCGGTCGCTGCGTGTAACGCTAACAAAGAAAGAGCGATGCGTAAGGCTCTCTATGCATGTCACTTTGTTCGCGAGGTCAACTACGGCCGTCGTGGAAACGTAATCACTGAAGAAGCGGAATATTCAAATATGGGCGCTCTTCAAACAGACGTTCAGGACTGACCGCCACTCCTGTCGCGAAATTCGATTTGCCTGGGTGGCTCCGTGCATGACTCTGACCGTAAACGAAACAGGAAATGCCAGGCATGAATATAGCAGTATTCGTACTCATGATCTCTGGAATGGGAACTGAGCGCGCATCTCACTGGTTGACCGCTGCGTACAATTCGGTGTAGAAAACAAAATCCTATAGGATACGAAGCCGGTATGTTGTTTGGGTATAGTCCGCTCGAATTTTTATGATATTCTTTGCTGTGTAGAGCATAACATGGTAATTTTGCTGTCATCTCCTTTTCCGATGGGCTGATGTAAGCTTCGAAGCAGAAGTGCAACGGTTCAAATGGCGTTCTTTGCCACAAATTAAGCACTCACAGACCGCGACATATTACAAGCTTTAAAATACACGCAAAGAACATCGAGCAGAAAACACAGGACAGACGCGCGACGCTCTTTCTGCTCGCTGTCTTCGTGTGTGTTTTAGCACTAGCAATATGTCGCAGTCTGTGAATCAAAAGCATCAACTAAGCCCGACTTTATTCTTAAATAAAGCACTTCGCAACCACGAATCGATGATTCTTTTTCGTTTTTTTTTGCGCATAAGTTGATCTTATTTGCAGTAACTCGCTGCTGCACATTGCGACCTTTTCGAAACAGAGATCTCATTCCGCGTTTCCCTTTCCTTTTTTTGTTACTGGTGCACTAGCGACGGGAAAATTCTCTGTTTGCCACTATCAGCATTTGCTAAGTTCTGCGATGTTGACAAAAGATGTAAGCTCGTTAACTTTTAGCAATGAAAGGAAATTACCTACTTCCTTAACGTTGACTCTTTCAACCCCACATGTCAACACAACTGAACAGCACTTCCCGCGGTGGCTCAGTGGCATTGTCGTTCGGCTGCTGATCCCAAGGTCACGGGCTCTATCCGTGCCGCGCCGATTGTATTTTGATGGACGCAAAATACAAACACGCCCGTGTACTGTGCGATGTTAGTGCTGTCATGACTCAACTTCCGGCCCGCGTGACTGGCCGGGCGCCAGTCACGCGGGCCAGTGACGACTAGATTTAGGTGTAATCGCATTCTGAGAATCTATTTTCAGTGTTTTTGTTCAATTTTAAGATTTTGCTTCAGTATCCCTTTAAAGAGAGCGTGGCCGAGAGCGACGGACATTCTGCTTGACGACCACCGAACACGCCAGTTGCTACGCAGGGTGCAGGGAGTGAAAGTCCTGGGAGTCCGAACTGCAGTCATCACTGCTTGAAAATATTGCCCTTCATCATGCTGATAATATGTTACAGTTGTACCCAGCGAGGCTCTGGCTCCTACACTAGAGTCAGCAGGCAGTTTTTTGTATGTAAAGCGTAAGCCGCGATGATTCAGTTTTAGTGTCAACGCTTCGACTATAAGCGGCGTTGACGGCAATGAAACGACGCAGTCGGAAATGAACATCCGAATCGTGGGAAAAATACGAAATATTTTGCAATTTTCTCGTAACGACAAATTTTTCTGTTGTTTTGTAGTATTTTGTGTTAACTTTTGTGCAGTAACTACAGAAAACTGTTGTGTAAAAAGTTTTTGGTCCAAAACATTTCAAAAAACCTTTCTGTTGGGTTTGCCGACTGGTGACACTCAGAATCTGAGCAAGAAATACCGCAAACCGGTTAAAAGCCCTGTCACCGTGCCGTAAGAAACCAATGGTGTGGTTTTTACAGACTGGACATCGGTCCAGACCGCGCAAAAGCCGTTCTCATAATTTTTCTTTTCCTTCCTTGCACTGCGTCCTAAACAATAGCATCACTGGCCATTAGTACCTGGAGGATAGCGTTCTGAACACGCATGCTAAACGCTTGGCAAAAAATTACAGGATTGCACTTAAGTCTGCTTAAAAGCGGAAATGCGAAAGCCATTCCCTTTCCTCTCTTTCACCCTTTATTTTTCTCTTTATTTATATTTTTACTTTCCTTTCTAGTTTTTGTTATTTGTATTTTTATATTTCATTTTTGTTTATTATCACCATTTATTCATATTTATTTTTTACTTTGGGCGCCTTCAATTTCATTACTTATATCTTACTTATCAACTGCTGCTTACTCAACTTTCGCAATCTATCTATCACACAACTTGTGTTTGACAGTTCGGGCGGAAAACTTCCGTCCACAGGCTTCTGTCTGCAACTTCCGTCCACGTCAATCATGAGCCAAGAAACGCTTACGCCTTAATACATGTGTTGCTGTGCACCGCGAACCACGTGGAAAGGTGCCGGTTCATAAAACGCGCAAACTGCGGTTGTATTTCAATTTCTAAAACTTGCTCTTCCGTCGCGGGCGGACAGGCGACATTGCGGTCAAGCTGCCATAGCATTTACGAATGGGGTACCGGGTTAATAACACAAGCACACGCGCACACAGGCAAGCACACACACATGCACACGCGTACAAACACAGGCGCACGCACGCGCACACACGAACGAACATACTCACGCACACGCGCGCACACACACACGCGCACAAAGAAGCGCGGACCTGAGTGCACTTCGGACTTTTCTTGCGCGTCGGTGAGTATGAGTTGGGGGAGAAAGAGGAGAAGCACCATTTTTAATCGCCAATATCTACGGACATAATACGTCCTGAGTTACCGCTGATGTGACGTAGAACGTCATCAAACGGCGAGGGTGGAAGCTGTGTGAGAACCCTCTTAAGCTTCCTATGACGTCAAGGCTGCCAGAACCGAGGCCCTCGCTAAGCAATTAAGCAAACAAGCGAGGGGAATGAGGGGCTCGTTATAAATATGAGAGAAGCCAACAGCCACAGAAACTAAGGGACACAGGGGATTTTTTTAATTATTTATTTTATTTTGTGGTGTTGTTCAATTTAGAATATTACTGAATATGTTATCGCTTAAAGCTTATTGAATAAAAAAGCAGAAGAAAAAACAACCACATGCCGCCGGTGGGGACCGAACCCACGACTTCCGAAATACGCGTCCGGTGCTCTACCTCTGAGCTACGGCAACGGCCGTCAAATCTGCTTTCGGGGTTGGGTGAGGTCGTGGGTTCGGTTCCTACCGGCGGCATGTGGTTGTTTTTTCTTCTGCTTTTCTAATCAATTAGCTTTAAGCGATAACATATTCAGTAAAATTCGTAATTGATCAAACCCACAAAATAAAATAAATAATTTGAAAAATCACCTGTGTCCCCTTGGTTTTTGTAGCTCTTGGCTTCTCTCATATATATATATATATATATATATATATATATATATATAAATGACCCTATTTGTTAGCAATTAAAATGGCGGGTCTGCGGGGTCAATTCGGCCTCTCCAGCTGGCCGGCAGTTGTAGTCTGTCGGCGACCTCTACACTGTCGTCGTCGCCCTGGACTGCACGTCGGAGTCCGAACTGACAGGAACAGCTTCTCATTGTTCAGGAGAACGAGATATAACTAGATCTATAGCGGAGGCGGATCCTCCGAGCAGTCCCAGATTATGAAGTCCAAAGTGGCAGGCTCGCCGCATAACTGACATAACGCGCTTTTCCTTACCTCAATAACTATCGTTTCATGGTCGCTATAACTGTCCAGATGGGAATAGTTTATTGCCACCATGAAGAATAGCTGCTATTATTAGTTTCACGCGCTTGCAGCTTGCAGGACCATACGATGCACGGCCTGGACTTTGCGAAGTGGAAGCGGGCTCCAGGGCGAGTTGCGGCGCGGATAGCCGTCGCCCAAGAGCGCCTGCGGCGAGATAGGCTTCCCGCCAAACAACCCACCGAGGGCCGTGCACGCTGGTCTCCGATGTCCACCTGCTGCGGTTCACAGACAGCGAGTATAAGGAACGCCAGCTAGGGCAGCCTGGAGCGCACCGACAACCGTTAGTACCGCTTCCGCGCAGCATACGATGTGGGTCACAGACTTCGTTGCGCCGACCGCGGCACGGCGCTGCGTTGACGAGTCCAGTATTCTTCGACGCCATGACCGACGGTTTATCGAAACAATTCTTATCGATTCAAAGGTGGTCCTTTGCCATTTTGCGAGGGGACACATCTGTGCCACAGCCAATAAAACTCCAAAAACGTTACCGAAAGACAGGAGCGAAGAGGACCTAGTCTGGGCCCCGGCCCATGAGGGCGATCCAGGTAAAGAAGCCGCTCACCGCTGCGCTCGAGGTTTTATCAGCCGAGTAGGTGAGGAGGCTTCTGACACGGGAGCGCACCGAAGTGAGGCCCTGGGCTCGTATCAGGCCATAACGCAATGCTACAGATAGCTATGAGTGCGCTGGCCTCCTCCGCACGATTCGCTCAGCAGAGAACAGGGTACCACGTGGCGATGGCTGGAGGCGCGGTCGCAGCCGGACCCGTGGACATACTACAACATATTCCCCGATCTGGTAAACCCGTTATGTCAGTTATGCGGCGAGCCTGCCACTTAATCTGGGACCACATAATCTGGGACTGTTCGGAGGATCCTCCTCCGCTATAGATCTAGTTAGATCTCCTCGGAACAATGGAAAGGTTTGGTTTGGTTTATGGGGTTTAATGTCCCAAAGCGACTAAGGCTATGAGAGACGCCGTAGTGGAGGGCTCCGGAAATTTCGACCACCTGGGGTTCTTTAACGTGCACTGACATCGCAGAGTACACGGGCCTCTAGAATTTCTCCTCCAAAGAAATTCCAGCCGCCGCGGCCGGGATCGAACCCGCGTCTTTTGGGTCAGCAGCCGAGCACCATAGCCACTGAGCCACCGCGGCGGCGGAACAATGGAAAGCTGTTCCCGTCAGTTCAGACTCCAGCGTGCAGTCCAGGGCGACGACGACAGTGTAGAGGTCGCCGACAGACTACAACTGCCGGCCAGCTGGAGAGGCCGAATTGACCCAGCAGACCCGCCATTTTATTTGCTAACAAATAAAGTTGTTGCTATATGTATATATATCAAGCCAAGCTGTCGCTACTACAGCTATCTCTCATTTTGCAGTAAACGAGTGCCAAGGCGTTTTACGAGTCGGGTGGCAAGTTGGTTTACTGGAGTGGCGTTCGTTTTGAAAGGGTAACATAGCGCGAGGTGGTACAGTGGACGGGGGACAGCGCTTGTATCTTCGTTCTTCGTCGACCCTCCCCGTTTGGGCTGCGTGGTTCCTTCAAAATGAGGTTTAATAAGTGATGCGCTGTTTTTGCTGTGTACGTTGTTGAGGGCTCGACCCCATGCGGCTTATGTGTCGAGAACGCTTGCATGCTTAATCGCGTCGAAAGAGACAGGCTTGTAATGCCAACAAAATGTACTTCTTTGTTCAGCTGTTTTGCCGTTTCACTTTGTTATTTCGACATCAATCTGTAAATCGCGCCCACAAATCACGGAGTTCTTGCACAGTTGCTGCCTTCCGATGCCGCATGCGCGATGAAACAGCGCACTGGTACACGTTGGTTCAGCACCGCTCACACGTAACATCACATTTGTTCCGCGGACTTTGTGATTGCGAAGCTTATATGCTCGCAGAAATGGACTGCATGCATAATAAGAACCAACATAAATGTGTGCAGTAGCGCGCTTGGTTTCGCAAGCTGAAAGTATGCACTGCCTCACGAGTGGGTTTTGTCCCAGTGCACGGAGCACAGATGCCCTATATATTACCATGCTTATCAGTCGACTAGCAGTCTTTTATGCGAAGCATATTAACGTAGGTTTCGGGCCTTCGCGCGAC
The DNA here is from genome assembly GCF_055824585.1 of Amblyomma mixtum. Taxonomy (NCBI): domain Eukaryota; kingdom Metazoa; phylum Arthropoda; class Arachnida; order Ixodida; family Ixodidae; genus Amblyomma; species Amblyomma mixtum. Next base: position 303,812,506 of record NC_143014.1, read on the forward strand.
GCCCGGCGGTGGCCACCATTAACCTTGAAGTGAGATCACATGATGTGACGTCACGTGATGACGTCACACCGGCTGCAGATGGGGCCTCATATCGCGCGGTCGGACGTCGCCCGGCGGAGGCCTCTACGCTTCGGTTCGCGCCGTCGCGCGCGACGCGGCGGCGGCGCCACCATCGCTGCATCACGTGATATGTGACGTCACGCCAGGGATGAAGCGGCGCGCGCCCGCTGTCGCGTCAGTCTCTGTGCCCGCAACCGCGCCAGCGTCTTTGCGCCGGGCGTGTATGCGGCCAGGTTGCCTCCAAACGCTACGGACGTTAATAATAAGAATGCAAAACGAAGGCTGCTTCGCATCCACTGGGGCTTAACCTTGATAAGCCTCCAACTTTTATTGGGATGGCGTTGCGCACACTAAAAACGTACACGGAAAGAGCAGAAGATGACAGATAGAGCGCAAACTGTCAACTGAATTTATTGCTTCCACAACAGCATATATATGCAGTATTCACACGCGTAATAAAGCAGGGGGTGAGGGAAGAAAAAAGAAGGGGAGGACGAGTCAAGCATGCATAGGTCAGAAAAAGCAACGAAAAAAATTGCTTTCCCTATCAGATAAGGTGACAGAGGTATCGCTAACAACATTGTCGCCTTTTTCTTTGATGTGGAATGCTTCTAAAAGTTCGCGGGCTATTTTGTTTTTACTCTTGCCCAGAATCTTCATGTATTTGAACATTGGCTCACTACCAGAGCATGAAATGCAATGGGCGGGCACGTTCGCCCCTTTTCTTTTTCGTATAGGAAGAGCATGCTCCCCTGCTCGTTCATTGACGCAGGTCCAGCTTTGCCGACACACACGCGTCCACACTTGAGCTGGATTTGATAGACCACGCCCGTGGTACATCACATTTCACATACTGTTCAGCATGTTTCAATTACATACATGCGCTTCGTGGGGCTCGTTCCTCGGTGATCCTGGGGCATAACCCAGCAAGCTTTTTTTGGGGCCGAAAAAACCACCGAAACACCATGCCTGTTTGCCACTTTTTTTAAATTGTGGGCTATTTTGTGCAAGTATGGAACCACTGTCGGCTTTGTACTCCGAAAGCGTTCAAGGTCACAGCTACGCTTGCCTTTCTTTATCTTCTGGAGAAGGTTCTTGGCTACCGCTGTGATGAGCGAGCAGGGGAAACCGGTTGAAAGCAGCCTGGTGATCTGGTTATGAAAGCTGGAATGCATTTCATGCTCGCATGATTTGGTTAAGGCTGATTCTAAGCACGAGTTTGCAAGTGCTCTTTTCACAATCTTTGACTGTGCCGAATCAAATGGAAGTAGTGGTTTCTGTGCTCGAGGAGCATATTTCTAACAGACATGATGCAAGCCACCCCAAGAAAGCTACTCGCCAACTCGCCCAGCGAGTTCTACATAACATGCTTTACCGGCCTGAAACGTACTTTTTTTTTTCTTTTCGGCTACGTGAACTTCACCGAACGTACATAAATCGTTTTACTAAGGTCGCAATATAAAAAAGAAAAGCAAATACAGGGCGTTCCAGCTAATTTTAGCCAGGGTTTATAAATATGCCTAGGCACCCTAAGATGACGCGAACACATGTATTTGGCTGGCTGAAGTAACTCTTCTTTTATTCTGCTTAATTGCATATATAGTCGAGTTTAATTCACCAAGTTCGCAAGCGATGAAGTCGAGCTAAAAATTCCAATTGAGAAGTTCCAGACCGATCCCCAAAGTACCGATTCAACGGTTTCAACGGTGTATGCCCACGAAATACAAAAAAATACCACATGACATTTCGGCTGGGGCGCCGCGATTGCAAAGCTACAAACGTCCTGCTTACAAACGACCAGAACATTTAGCCGGGTGTGCTCCCGCTTAAAAGAAGGCAGGGCAGCGACGCAGACACTGGTTCTGCCATTTACGCCAGCGACATGCTTCCCTCGCTGGGGTTCATTTTAAGGATAAGCAGATGCTTAACGCTTAGGCTGGCGCAAATCGCACAGCCACGTCTCCGTCACTGCCCTGTCGTGTTTTAAGCGGCAGCGCACCCAGTTGAACGATCAGTTCGTTTGTAGGCGAAACGTTTGAGAGTCGCGCAATCGCGGCGTGCAAGCAGGCATGTCGGGTGGTATTTTTTGTACTTCGGGGGATCTGCAGTGAGCGGCAAAACCTAATACCTAATAAATGGAAAGCTAGAAAGTTTTCAATCGGACGTTTTTCGGACCATCCCTGGACTTCCTGGATAAATTTATTTTGCCACACTTCGTTGCATGCGAAGCTGGTTAATTAACCTCGACTAATTTTGCAATTAACCAGAATAAAAAATAGCGCAACTTGCGCCATACAATAGCGAGTAACAAACATGCATTTAGTCCCACCGTCTTAGGGAGCTCGGCATATTTACAAACTCTGGCTAAGGTTAGCTGGGACACACTAGTCAGCCACCAGGGCAGAGTGCCACCACTTGCCCATTCAGCACTGCCTGTTATCACTTCGTGCTGATGACATTCAGTAGTAATGATCAGCTTTGGAGCAGGATGTCGACAGTCTTGTAGTCAGCGAGAAGCAGTGGGGGTGGTGGGGGGGGGGGGGGGGGGGGGGGGCACTTTCTGCGACATCACATGATGCGTATTTGCTGTTGTATGCCAACAGAAAAGATGACCACGTTTTGCGAGCATATAAATGCAGTTGGTCAGAGCCCACTTTAGAACACCTCACGACGATTCTGCACATAATTGGATTGATCTCTGAACACAAGAGAATGTGAAACAACACACCGCGATACAGAGCAGGGCAGAGAGCACCTGACTATGGCAGTAGGCCAACACCTTTTATATTCAAGTACGGTTACAAATTCAGAACGCCTGTGATTTGTGCTCGGGTACAGTCTTGAAGAAAACATGCAAGCGCAGCGCAAGATTTGGGGGCGGCTATTATTTGCCATGCCTTGAAGTGACACCTCCTCGACCACATCGATGGCCGCTTACTCATCAGCTCCTGGTTACTGACAGTCTCCAAAATGTTGAGCATGATTCGTCGAATGCGGATGAGTCGAGTAGCCCAAAGTATTTCTCGTGGAGGCAAGTAAAGATTCGAGTGGTGCCGTGTGCGGTAAGGCGCTAGAGCTAGAGATCTTGGTGCTTATAACGTGATAGTATAGGAGCCTTGCTGGAGCTAAAACTTAGCGCCCGCCGTCCCAGGTAGCACCGAAACACTGCGATAATGTTACATTTTTGTTACGTTCAAATGTTATTTTAATGTCCTTAATGTCCTTTTTTTCTAATGTTTTTGTAATGTTACATATAAATGTCCGAATAACCTTCCCCAAACATTCATGAAACATGTAAACAACATAAATGGAACTTTCTCGAAAATGGTGAAGCAGCCCTGCACAAGCATGCAGGCCTGCCAGTGGTGACGGCACACAACTTACAACACTTAGCAAGAACCAACAACAAGAGCGACACCACTACACTACTCCACTACTACAGCACAGCAACTCGTATTCACTCACCTCCAAACGGATATCATGCCGCCGAGCTTATATACTCGCTACTGCGGGATGTCCCATGAGTGACAGTGGGGAATGGGTAATAACTAAAGTTTTGTGACAAAATAATGGGGCTCTTCACGTAATCTATGGCGAGTACTATCTAAGAGATGTGGTTACAAGGTATTGTTAGTTGAAAAACATCTTTACTCTAAGAACAGTGAGAAAATGTCACGAAATCCGTGCTTGAAATATATTTGCAATGTTGTTTTATAGTTGCGACTCTAACATTATAATAAAATTTAGAAGATTATATTAAAACAACGTTTGTTTAGAATGTGAAAGTAACGTTTCCTATGTAACTTATAACGTTATATGTTAATTTTTAATGTTAACGTAAAGTTACTATGCAACGTGCAACATTACTCCGACTTACATAACATTTTTATAACACTATTCTAATGTTCGGTGCTACCTGGGGTCGTCACAGCTCCCAACTTTCCTCCTCTCGCGTCTCACCCTCTCCACTTTTGTGGAAGAGGAAAGAGACGCTGGGCTAAGAATGACTCAGGTTATATGAAAATGGCTAAGGCGGAAAGAGAAAAAAATAAGTAAAGAAGCGCTCTGTACCAGAATAGAATCAGCGAATAGAAGTAGAAATTGGTACACAACCTAGAGAGGAATAGAAGAGTGCATTGCTATCGCATTTGCTCCGCAACGCTACAGTTGACCTCGCCCTAATTTTTGTGCCACTGGAATACATTGTTTCCCCAGAAGGCGGAACGTGGCGCTGCTGGACCTTACGGCAAAGCTTAGACAGGCTAAGCACGGCTCTGCAAGCTCCTATACCTCCTGTTGGCCATGTATACTACAGATTCTAGCTCCATTTCTTCCGTCACGTGCGTTCATAGGTGGTGGTGGAAGCAACAACGGGCAACATTAATCTCCATTGCAACAGACGACCGAAACTCGTGGGCGCAAGGGTTGTTCCCATGGCATGTGCTTCGTGCGCGGATTGGCCCGAAGTCGGGTTCACTGTAGAGAAAGGGGGGGTTGGGGGGGGGAGGGTGTGTTCGGTGTTCGACTTCTCGGGGCGCAGGCGCGCGCCGCGCTTTTCTTGGGCTTTCGCACACCCTTTCCTTGCTGTTGTAGCATTTTAAAATCAGTGGCGCTGCCGGCCAACTAACCGAACCGCTGGACCAATGTAGGGATAGCAGAGAACACACTTTGAATATTCATACCGACACATCCTTGCCGCTACTTTCAGTCGAAAAGAGGTATTTCTTCTTGAAATGTACTACAGTTGAACCCCTCAATAACGAAAGCCCTCAAGAACAAAATTCTCGCGGCAACGAAAAATTCTGGCACCCCCGGCGAACTCCCATAGGGTTCAATGCATTTGTCTCCTCTCAACAGGGAAGGGTTTTTAAAAAGCAGTCCCGCATTAACGAAAGTTTGAGGTAGTGATCTGCAACATTTTCTCGGCACATCAGCCAGTCGGGAACATAGAATGGGCAAAACTGCAACAGCACACTCATCCGACAAGTCGGGCCCGTTCATTTCACCTGCCAACAAGCACCGGCGCAGCCATTTTTGTTTACTTTCGGTTGGTTCGGTAATGATGATGATAGCAAAGCATTCTTTTTTTGCCCGCTGAAAGCGGATTTTTGCTAGCCCGTCTGTTGGCGACTACGAGTGACGAGTGACGACGAGTGACGACGAAGATTGCGAAAACCAAGCACAAGGTAAGCAAGTAAGCTCGCGTGATGTGCTTGATGCTTTTGACGTTATCCGGACTTTTCTCGGCGACCACGACGACGACGAAGCTCTGCATAGCTTATCAAGCTGCGAAGCCAGAGTCTTCAAGCTCTTGCACAGCAATGTCAAGCAGAGCAAAATAAGCTACTTTTTTCATTAAATTTTCGTTCTGCAAGGTAATGGGTGTGCTTATTTGTCTATTTTCGCGACAGCGAAATTCTCACGACAACGAAAAGGTTTTCCTGCCCCGGCGGTTTCGTAATTGCGGGGTTCGACTGTACATGTTTGTAGAGGGCGAGGAGAGGAGGCGACGGGACGCGCCGGCGCCGCCGTGGGTCGGACACACGAGATGCCTCGCGCATCCGCGCCGCTCGTCGATAACTTGAGATGCCTCACACCTGCGCGGCGCGGCATCATCAAAACGTATAGGCGCTCTGTTCTCTCTCTCTCTCGTTGCCTCCGCGCTCTCCTTTCGAATTCGTTTCTGTTTTGTGAAGAATGAAATCAGTCTGCACGGAATCTGCACGCTGTCAGCAAGTCTCTTTTTATCCCGCAGCGAGGACGAGGCGCTACATATCTATGTTAGAATATTCCGTACAGTACACATATAATCGTGTATCGTGACGAGGTATGAAGTAATTCTGAAATGGTTCCGCTGACATTTTCAGAGTATCATTTCGTGCCCACTGAATTCCAGGAAATTAATGAACGGTCGCACCGTCCATATACTGAGTATACGCAATTTAATGCCTGTTCTGTGCTCTTTGAAATCCCAGATAATTGCAAAAATTGTTTTTATTTATGCAAACAAATGAAAACAAACCAATACCATGCAAGACCTTCACTTCCCATAATAATAATAGGCGAAACGAATAGAATTCAGCTAATATACAGCTGCATTATCAATTCGCACAATGTGTCGACACGTCTTCTGGCAAAAGACGATGACTGTTTCATCAACAGCAGTGACTAAATGATAGTTAATCGCAACAACTAGCGGAAGCGCGCGAGAAAACGTTCCCAGGTAGCAGTTATCGCTGCATCCTTGAGGGTCTCGTTGCGCTGTTCGCGATTTAGACGGTCGCGAGCACAGAACCAAACACCACCGTAGCGGTCTGTCGCTGCACCGACATCAGTATAACACGCGAAATAACACGGCGCCAAAGTGGTGATGCAAAGCAGGTGACGGCGCCAGAGATAAAACGACTGTCGCCGCTCACTAAAATGGACGCGCTGCTATTCTAACCGCCATGCAACTCGAAAATTCAAAAGAGATAGAGGGCGATAGACCTGTCCTCCTATCAGGACCCTGTCGTTGTGTATCCATCCGCCTAGTGTGAGGAGGTTTGTCGAATTAGCCGGAACTGCAGTGGCTCACGCCCCCCCCCTCCCCCCCCCCCCCCTCCCCCCCCCCCCCCCCCCCCCGTTCCCCCTGGGCTGCATGGGCACGTATTTATCGATTCCAAAGAGCAAACGGATGCACTGCAGCAGTTAAAGTGCGAATTTTGAAAATTAGAACCGCAGCCAATTCTGGGCTTAGCCAAATCTTTAGAGATATCTACTGCAGTGAACCTGGGCGTGCAGCACACAACAACTGGTGGCTGGTGCTACACGCACAGCCTGCGACGACTTGCACACAGAGCATCCAACCAGCACAAACATCAATCCAAAATTTTTCTTCCATCAGCGGCTGTACGCAATAATTTTCATCAGCTCTGGGATCGCAGTGCTTCGAGAGCTGGGCCCTGTCCACAGTTTATGTGTTGCAGCTCATACAGAGAGGGATAGTACAGGCTGTTTTAGTTTCGGCCACATCAGGATGTGAGTTGGGGATCACACCTGTGCCAGCGACCACAGTGGGCCGTGAGCTACACTCGGAAGCCACAGATATTCTTAGCAAGGCTACCAAAAAGATAGCTCAGGTTTTTTCTAGTACCGGCGAATAAACGTCGCAGTGGATTTCCGCCACTGGTGCCCGAAAAAAAAACATATCTGAGCCCTCATTTCTGACATCGCTTAAAATAATGACTGCCTACGTCAGCCTACGAACGAACACCTAGCGGACAGAGAACGCGAGGATGCCTTTATCCGGTTTCCCAAAGGACCAGCACGTGCTATCGTGATCAAAAGATTACGGGACACGCGTTCTCCGAAAAAAAAAAATACCGTCTCGCAACACAGCCGCGTGGTTATGCGCATTTCAGGCGACTAGATTACGTGAGTGCTCCGAAAAATCATTTCATTCTGCACACTCGCGTCCTGTAAACTTTTGATCGCGTAAGCACGTTGGTAACTTTCAAGCTTTATGAAAGATAACGCCGCATGGGCGTAAACGCAGGAGGCCTTACTGTTTCCTTCGACGTCACGGTGCTCTTCTCCACGTGTCCAGCCGATTCCACGGTCGAGGTTGCTTTGAAGAGAGTCTGGCAGGTCGCACTTCCCTCGACGCTCCTTAGGTGAGCGCACTGGTGCGGTTCTGCCGGAGCGATACACCTGTAGAGGAAGAGGGAGCAAAAAACCACATCAAAAATAAAAACATCGCTCGGCTGTCTTCTCCTCCCGCGTCACGGGATTGCAGCCTGGTGAGAAGGGGCCTCTAACGTGAACGGTATCCCCTTCCATGGAGGGAACAAAAGCGAGACTCCGCATGGACGCCACACGGCCACACATGGCACGTCCGCTGCGAATAAGAGATGGCTCCGGCGCTAGACGATCTGAGCGGAAGAGGCTGCCGCCGACGGCGACAGGAAATGGAACAAGACAGCTTACAAGCGCCGACTCCGACAACAATTGCTGACCATCCTGTAAGGAGCTTTCATGTACTGAGTTCCGTAATACAGTGTTTTTTTTTTTGTTTTCTTCTATGAAGTGTCACTTCTCTGTTTAAGAACCGGCCCATATAGTTAAGGTACCCCACCAAACCCTTCCTGTCGTGGTCACGGTGCCGCTTCGGTGCCGTTCCTTTGACGCGAACCGACACCGTGCATCGTGTGCTCGGTGGAGAGACGAGACCCGACGTCTGGCCCCGGCAAGCGTGGAAAAATACTCCCCTTTATTGGGCAGCGTCGGAGATACATGACACTGACACAATACAAGACGATGTGTCACATGCGGCCACCAATCGGCTTCTGCCTTTCGCGGGGCGCCGCGCGTATGAGGGGGCTCTCAGCCGATCCACCCTTTTCCAGCCCCCATGGAGACCACACTGTACCTTTCTAGCGATAATTGTTTTTTGATCAGAGGTGGCAAATGCCCTACTTTTTATTTGTCACCCTCGCCGTCACTTTTGAATACATGGCTCACGTTCACCCTCGCCCTCATTTTGAGAAATTATCCGGCGCTCCCTCACACTCACTTCAGAAAATTTGGTGGCCCTTCCTCTCCCTCACCCACACATCGTCAACCCTTCTTCACCCTCACCTTCACTTATAGTTTTTCGTTTTTTCCTAATAGTTTTTTTTTCTAGTAGGCAACTTCTGGTAATTTTACTGAGTAATAAAATATGAGAGGCTAGGTGCATTTATTGTTTTGTGTTTATTTTATTGGTTTATTGGGGTTTAACGTCCCGAAGCAACTTAGGCAATGAGGGACGCTGTAGTGAAGCGGTCCGGAAATTTCTACCACCTGGGGTTCTTTAACGTGCACTGACATCTCACAGCACACGGGCCTCTAGAATTTCGCCTCCATCGAAATTCGGCCGCCGCGGCCGGGATCGAACCCGCGTCTTTCGGGTCAGCAGCCGAGCGCCGTAACCACTCAGCCACAGCGGCGGGGCCGTTGTTGTGTGTTTGGGCGTGTGAGCTGTTTGAGCTAATACGCGAGACAAAACCGAGGCAGTTACGAGTCGAGCACCACGATATCACTCTGCCTTCACTTCTGCCACGCACTGCCTGCATACATGCGCCCTGCACTTATAACATTTCATAGTTTTCTATATGCACTGCTAAAATGAGTCGAGTCGGTGCGTTGTTGTGTCGGTGTACGGAAAGTAATACGCTAAGGATATTCCGGAAACAATTCAGTAGCATGTATCACGAGAGTTGCAATAAGTGCTAAGCAATGAATCTACTACGAACGAGGCAAGTTTTTAGGTCGCTTAATCACCATTACCCGATAGCACTACGATAGCATTGTCTTCTAACTGAATTTCACTGCTTCTAAGCTCCCGCCATTTCGTGCAGATTGCTGCATGGTCGTCTGATGGCGCTTCCACCCGCACGGATGGAAAATGATGAAGACCATCTTTCCAAACTACAGCGGGAGAGACTGGCAGTTTAAAATAGTGAACGCGGGTAGGTGACGGACACGACGACATTGCGAGCAGAGCTCTATAGCCTGGCAGTTCGAACAATCAGTATGTTAAGATTTCTTCCAAATGTTTGTTCGTCTGAGGGAAGCGCATGTACCGACCGAATTGAAACCGGAGTGGCAATCCCTTTTGCTGATGCGCTCAGCCTTACGTCCCGTCTAATGCTCTGTTGCTCTTTCTTTTGAGATGTCTTTCGTGGCGTTCCCTAAAAGCTCTGTAGATAGTTATGTAAATAGAATTCATTTTTAGTGTAATAAATGCCATGTACAAAAAAAGCTGCGGCGATGGCGTAATGGTCTCAAGTATACTGTACTAAATTAGGTGTAGTGGGAACCGGATTCGCTGTGAGGCTGTTTTCCCAGACGCGCATAGATGGCGCTAGAGTACCCTTCACGTCGGTCGTCTCCCGTGCTCTCCAGCCGCCGTTCTGCCGTACTCAGCAGCCGCATTTCAGAAGTTCTGTGTTATGCTTCTTTTATATATTGCTTCAAGAGAATATGCGGTATTTATATAATGTGCACAGCAGGCGCAGTACACGGAGCTTCTGCATTTCGCTCCATTTCGATGGAGGCAAAATGGAAGAGGCAGGTGTACACTGCGCGATGTCGGCGCACGTTAAAGAATCCAAGATAGTCGAGATTCCTATCTCCCTTATACATACTGAGTCGCTATAAGACGTTTAACTCCACAAAAACGCCAAATAATTTCCATTCATCATGACTCTCCGCACCGGAGTGGGGAGGTGTGCACGAACAGTGAAGGAGATGGTGCATTTCCTTTCCGGCAATTCTCATTATTAGCAGCATTTTTAGGACCGTCTGCAGGCTACCAATAACGCATTTTCACTTGCATATATGAACTCAGAATAACACCTCGTAAAGACCGGGAAAAAAGTTAAAACACCAACAGATGCATTTATTAAAGGCAAAAGTACAAATGAAAATGCACAGAAGGGAATAAAATCTGATGACGGCTTCTGACTGAGTGAAGGGTGTTTCCGTGCTGGCGCTAAGCTTTAGATGATGAATTTTCATTTGCACGGTGATTTTATTGACTCAACAGTCACACTCTACGTGGCAAATGTGCTGCGCAGCGTACTTCGCTCCACCTTCCTCATCCTTGTTTGCCTTCCTTGGGTATTTGCAAGATATGCATATATACTGTTCCTGTAAAAATAGCAAGATTTTATAAACACTAAATAAACAGATATGCTAGACTTTGTAGCACATGCAGTCTACGCAGCATTGCAGTATGATACAAGACACAGTAATGTGGTTCTATAGTTTTAGTTTAAGGAATCACGACACGATATTTAAAACCAGGACTCGCAGTCACGCTTCCTCTGCATTTCGAGTTAAGGCCCATCCTTATGCTGCTCTTGCGGCTTCATTCCTTTTGTGAGGGGCACACAAATGAAATCTGTAGGTTTGCACACATCTTTTCAAATAAACAAGGTGTCGGCGTAGTCCAAAAGTCGCATTGCTTCGTCCATAGTACAGTAAACTTGATCTGAATCAGGGTCATCCGCCAGTATGTTCCACAAGTTACCTCATCTGGATTGATACCGCAGTTCAAAAAAAAAAAACGTTTTCTAACAGATGGCAGAGTGAGCCTCATTGTTGTGCGAAGCTTGCATGTCAGCATTATCATAATTTCTGTGCGTAGCGCGTTGGTCAGTCCGCTTTGGCACATTTTGAATGTGACATTTTTCAAGCGCTAAGACAACAAGGACGAAGAAGGAACAGACAAGGAGTCTCTTGTTGTCTTAGCGCTTGAAAAATGTCAGATCTGCACCAACTAGCCCGATCCGCTACCCTTCTGAATTTTGAATGTAGAATGGGACGGCTGCTCTACACGTTCGCTCGGTTCGCTAGGCTGCGAAGTTGTGCTGCAGTCACCTACATCGTGAAAACTATTTCTGTGCTTTATGGCATTTCACTCTCTTCACATCCCTTCACTGACGGTCGTTCACGTTTCTATTTCTTTTGGGAGGCTGGTACAGAATGGTAGGCACGGCGCTCGATGAAAGCGATGGTTTTCAACGTGGAAGGCGGATTTGCTTCACATCGACAACGCATATATAGTCTCTCAAAATGTGCTTATCTTCAAGATGAAGCTCGCAAACTGCGTCAGTCATTTCCAAAGTCTTGTCAGCACGATGTAGGATCCGCTACCAAAATCCGGCGCTTGGTTCGTCGTCGGAGACTCCAAAGAATTTCTTGCCGAGACACATTGCGTGTGGACCACGAAGAGTGCACGCAACACAGCCGCAATGCACAACTGTCTGCACGGTACGCAATGCAAGCACGACGGGATAGGCAAGCCGGCATACAACCGCAACGCCGCGACAGCAGACGCCCAGGCGCCCAGGATGGATGGATGGAAGATAGGAGCGTCCCGTTTGAAACGGGGTGGTGGCAGTCGCCACCATGCTGGGCTTTTTTCCCTTTATTTTTTTAGATGCGTTGTAAATTGTTATTAAACTTCGGCATTTTCTTTTAATACATATTCAGTGTAACACTTCTAACCTTATGTCACCTCTCTGCTTTTGAGCCACCAATCTTCCAATCGGTTTTTGCTAACTTCCACCGCAGATTTATTTACATGACCATTGTAATCTCTAAACCCTAAGGCCTCTTTCTGCGTAAGCATTTAAATACCCCGGCTGCCAACTTGTTATCGTCCAATTTCCTCAGGCATTCTTGATACAATATTTTAACATGAGCCTCCCATGCTTTGTAGGATGCCCAGCCCATATCCCTCTGTACTGCATCTCTTCGTGCTTTTGCTGCGGGTAGCTAGTGCTGATATTCCAACAGGTCGCTGATTTACTTCTAATCTCGACTGAACTTCTGCCAGTAAGCACACAACCGCATTCCCAAAAGTAAGCTCCGTAACCATTATTGCTTTCAAAATGCCTCTAGGTGCTTCATATTTGTTGTACCCCTGTAAGGCGTTTCCGTGTATACCGGGTGTTTTTTTTAGAAGGTCCAAAATTAAAAAAAAATGTAAATTGCTTTAGATTTATTTTAGCACTGGGGCTATACTGGAGGCTACGGCGGGCGCCAGTCAAGAGGAAAACTGCTTTAATTAGTTTGCTGATTAACTAAATATGTTAATTAACTTTTCTAATTTTTGTTTTAGGCGATATGTTGTATTCGCAGAATTGGAGATCGTCCTCTAAACAGTCCAACCGAGAAAAAACAATTTTAATTAAAAAATTTTCACGCACGTTACGAGGCATGAGAAAGTCACCCTGGTAGGCATCTTCACACTGTAACGCAGCGGCGGGAGCGCCTCTGACGTAGTTCACTCCGCCCTGCGCTTTGCGTCACGCGTCCCGGACTGGCGGCCTGCGCTATCGCTGCTTATCTCGCTTCGCTCTGCGGCCTCACGGAATGCCGCACTGGAACAAAAACGCATTGACACAAAGTGCAGGGCGGAGCGAGCGCTCACAGACGCTGTGTTACAGTGTGCAGCTGCCTACCAGGGCGACTTTTTCTCGCTTTGTTACGCGCGCAAAAATTTTTTTCATGAAAATCTTTTTTCTTGGCAGGACTGTTTGGAAGACGATCTCCAATTCTGCTAATACAACATATCCCCTAAAATAAAAATTATAAAAGTTAATTAACGTAATCAGTTAATCAGCGAACTAATTAAAGTAGTTTGCCTCTTACCTGGTGTCCGCCGTAGCCCTCAGTATAGCCCCAGGGTTAAAATAAATCTAAAGGAGTTTACCTTTCTTTAAAAATTTTGGACCTTCTAAAAAAAACACCCGGTATATGTCCTTTGTGTACCTATTCCCTGAGATATTTGTATTCGGACACTCTCGTTGTTTCATGACCTTACGTGGTAAGCACCTGATCAGTTGTATCGTTGAAAGTCATCACACCTGATTTCATTGGGCTAAAACCGAAGTCCAGAACATCTCCTTCGTATCTACAACAATTCACCCTGACTATCTCTAGCTGCACAATGCCGTAAGCATACATTAAAGATGGGAGCCGCTCGTCGACGACATGTCCGTCTAATCTGTACGACGGATTATAACCTAGATTACTTCCTTGCAGCCTACTTTCCATATTTATCAAATAAAGCATGCACAGCAGCGGTGATAAAGAACAACCTTGCCAAAATCCTTTGTGTACCTCCACAGTTGTCGTACTTTTTGTCCCTTTCCTTGTAATTTCAACTTTATTATCGCGGTAGATTTCCTGTAGAACATCAGTTACCTCATGACCGACACCTACCTTCATCTTTCCATATGTTCGACAGGAGTTCCCTGCTCACGTTGTCGTATGCACCGCTTATGTCCAGAGAGGCTAACTACAGAGGTCTGTTTTCTGGCTTAGCTATTTCTATGCATTGGGTAAGCACGAACAGGCTGTCATCTAAGAGCCTACCCCTTCTGAACTCGTTCTAGCGTTCTCCGAGTATCCTATTACTCTGTACCCATGACTGCATATCTAATTTCACCGCCTGTATTGCCAGCATGTAATAACTGATGTTACCGTAATCCACCCGAAGGATTTTATGTTTATCTTATCTCCTTTCCCTTTGTAAATCAAACTCATTTTACTCTGTCTCCAGCAGTGCAGAATTTGCTTATTTCTTATGACTCTCTCCAATGCTTTTATAAGCACTTCCTTGCTTCTTGGACAAATTCATTAATCAGCTTGATGGGAATTTAATCTATCCCTGCGGATGTGGATTTAGAAATATTTGCTTTCGCCCTTTTCTAGTTACGACTGGTCATGTCTAAGCTGCTTTCTATTGTGCTGTCCTGTGTTGCTCCCTCATTTAGGAACATTAACCTATTGTTCTTAAATAACAAAGCTATAACTGATGCAATGCAATTCACAGCGTCCTCTCCCTCTAAATATTTCCCCCAACATCTTGAATATGTCCCTGCTTCCTTTGATTCGTTCTACCCAGCCAGCTTATATGGTTCCAGAATTTTCTTGGCCCACCATTAGTTGCATCGCGAGCTTCAGCCAGCCAGCGATCAGACGAATACTTCGTTTAAGCCTGGAGAAGGACCGGCACTAGCTGCTTCTTTTGTCGATAATATTTTCACTTTTGGCCTATTTCCTCTTGAGATAACTGCACCTTCTTTTCTTCTTTGTGTCCCCTTGAAGCCACCCGTCATTGCTCCATGGCCTAATTAATTTTCGCTTCCCACCAGCTTCATGGCTTCCTCTTTCCTGTCCAGCGGTTTACCCAGTTTTACTTGTTTCATTTTTACACTGATGACAAGTTCTAATTACAATCCCAATTTTCTATTGAGCACTTCTTAAGTGCTTCCTTCATGCCGACTGCTAATATGGGAGCAAGTTCTAAAGTAGTTCTAGTAAAAGTTCTTTACTATGTAGGTCATTATTATGAATTTTTGGATAATTTTAACTGTACTACTTATTTCCGGCCAGGCTCCATAGAAGCGTACATGTAATAATAAAGCCTGTTAATAAGAAAGTGAATCGATTCTTCCGTGGTTAATTCTAACTATGCACTGCCGCGCCCTGGTTGCCTCGTGCCTGGCACAGGGGCCGGAGAAACGTCCCCGCGATATGGTGGCCAATTCTGCCATATCACGAGGCTACGTTGCCGCGAAAATGCAGAAAGAAGGTAAAACCGTAAAACTGTTTACATAGGCGCCAGAGGGCAGGGACACATGGGGCAGCGGCTGTGGCAGCAGCTGCCTTCTTTGTTGCGTGTAACATTTGAGGCTTGCAACTCAAAGCTGGTTAATTCCACCTCCGTTAATTCATACATTCGAAAAATTTGAACTTCTGGCATAGCCCTGGCCAACGGCCATCGCTTCGGAAGCCCGCCAGTTTGGATGTATGGGTCTTGCACTGGTTAATTTGAACGGGCTATTAAAGAAACATGCGCACGCGCACGCACGCAGGATGTCCCAGCTAACTTGGACGAGCATTTTTAAGAAACCTAAGCTTTCGTCAGAGCTAAAATCACGTGGATGTTTCAGGCTATAATACCTGCCCTCTTGACGTTTCGTCAATGTTCGGGGCGCTTGGACCATCTGTAGGACATTGCACAAGGGTTTCGAAAATCCTTAAAGCAGAATGCTGGAGGCAAGTGGGATGCTTCAACGCTTGGCTTCGAAATGTGTGCTTTGAAAGGCTTGGTATTGGATCGTCTGGTTGGAGGCGATGGCAGGACTTTCGGCGCACAACGTAGCAGTCGACAGAATTCCTTTGGAACCGCTTGCGCCACCAGCTCCCAAGGAAAGGCAAAGGGAAATGAGTAGGCGTTGTTCCAGTTACCTTCCTCTGCAACGCGAATGTTCCTGCAGAAGTGGAGGCCGTATTACAGCATGGCCCCAAGTACAGCTTGGAACCATCGGTGGACAAGTATGACCTTCTAGCGTCAGTGCACAGAGTGGCCAACAAGGCCCCGGGTGAGGAGAGGACATCCTGCCTTTTAGAAAGTGTAGAAAGTTTGCGAAAGAATTTCACCAAGAAGTCTGATAGCTCAAAATTTGTACGTGAAGTTGCCTGGTACTTACGGGAGAATGACCTCGCTCTTGTCCAGGCTGACAAGGAAGGTGGCTTCACCGTACTTCCGCAGAGCCTATTTCAAGAAAAAGCCATCAGTGCCTTAAGAACTTTAAGCCTGTATCTCAAAAACCTTCCAAAGTTAAGAGCAGGGCACTCGCTCTTTTAGATAAACTCCACCTACAGAAGCTATCAAAAAAGGTGCTGGGATGTGATTTGAATGTTCTGAGCATCTTCTTCACGGCAAAGACGCATAAAGATCTGTGCCCATTCAGGGCTATTGTTACAGAAAGAGGAAGCTGGCAGGCCTAAGTCAGCAAGTTCCTTAAAACACATTTGGGACAACTAAAGCCTGAGGATCCTTTCAACATAGCTGGGACTGTCACCTTGGTTGCAGCATTGAATTCTGGTGTTCCAAGTGCCAACTGTGCGTTGTCCGTCGATGTGGAAGAGTTGTTTTACTCGATTCCGCACGATGAACTTTTCAGTGCAGTAAGAGAACTGATTGACGTTGCCGGCGTGGTTGGTTTCCAGAATACCTGTGGTGTGTCGCCTGATTCTTTTATGGAGCTGCTCGGTTTTTATCTTGATTCTACTTTTGTTTCCTTTGGCGAGAAATTGTATGTGCAGAAAAAAGGAATTTGTATAGGTTACAGTGTCGCGCCAGTGCTGAATGAAAACTCTCTTGCGCGTCTAGGCCGAGTGCTCGAGCTCAAGCTAACCCAACCTTTCATAGCAAAAATCATCAGATATATACACGACTTTTTAATTATTTTGAAACTTTCTTCTCATGACTCTTTGACAGATGTAGCTGGCAAGATCTTAAGTGTATTCTCAAACTGCTCACAATTTTTCAAATTCACTCTAGAACTTCCACAAAACGGATCCATTCAGTTCCTGGATTTAAAGTTATCTTTTAACCAAAGTGATCATGTGTGCTGGGCCTTCCAACCTAGGTCAAAGAAAGCTTTGCTGCCGTTTGATTCCTCCTCCTGTTTTAGATCCGCCGTTTTAAAATCATGAACTCATATGTGGAAGTCCAGTTTTTCCCTTCAAGTAGAGCGGCTGGAAAAGGCAGGGTACCCAAGGTTTTTGTTAACCGCGGTTGCTGAAACAGTGGCCAATAAGCTCCGTAAAAAGAAACAAGAAGTTGCTTCCCAAGAACCAGCCGGCCAAAAAAAAAGTGGAAGTCATTCCCTCTCTGCACAGGGTTTCACATAATCTTAAAAAGATTTCAGGCAAATATGGCAATGACACTGTATTTTCGGCACCCTGTAAGCTCTCTAGATTCTGCAATCTAGTGGGAAAAGGGGACTCGATTCGAGGAACTTGCGGAAAGAAACACTGGGAAGAAAATAAGCGTGTCGCATGTGCAACAGGGGTAATCTACAATATCCCCCTCAGTTGTGGGCGTTTTTATACTGGACAAACCGGTAGGTGCTTAAATGATCGTTTTAGAGAACACGCGCGTTCCTTGGGGGAGGCGGGGGTTCAAATCTGCCTGTTCATTGCCGCAGGTGTCGGGGTTGTTGCCCTCAGTTCAGCCAGACCCAGATTGTTGGAAGAAGGAAGGGGCAGCTTGAGAGAGAGATTGTAGAGGCCATTGCCATCTTGCGCTCGCAACCGGATGAATGCGTTAGTTCGCCTTCGGTTTCCATCCTCCAAAAAGAACTGGGTTTCCTTGACATTTAACAGGTTGGGTTGCTTCCTTTTGACGTTCTTTTCCTTCTTTTGTCTTGTGGTTTTCATGCTTCCACATGCGGTCGACGGTTTTAACACTTCTGATATCTGTAGATTGTGACTCGCATAATGGGCATCGCATAACGTTTTAATACTTCTGATTTCTGTAGATTGTAACTCGCATGATGAGCATTGCATAACTTCCATGTGCATCGTTGTCAGTTAGGTCTTGTTATCTGTTGCTTTTCATTCATTCTTTTTTACCTCCTTGTAAGATCACACGTGCCTCTGTCTTTAAAAAGCCATGAAGTTTCAAATAAAATTTTTAGTTGCAAGTACCGCTCTGTGTCGTCTTCTTTCTCTGCCCCGTGTCCGCTGCGGTGTTTAGCTCCTTCATGTCTCAGGGTTTATCTAAAGTTACAGTACCGTTTTTTGCTCCTCATACTTGAATAATTAGTCGAGATAAATAAATTAACTTTTTAAACGTAGTTTTAAACGTTCAGACGTCAATAGCAAAATTGTGGAGCTCCGCAGATATTGTCCAACTCAGGCACTTCCAACGAGATAACTTAGCGTGGGGGTTTTATTAGGGAAAAACGGGAGCCCGCGAAGTTTAAAAAATACCATGTGACAGCGCGCTCCGTGCGCCCGATTGCGCCGCGATGCCGCGCTCTCAGATCCGCGCTTAGTGAAAAACATCACTCGTTTCGCACCTCTCGTGCTGCCCAAGACAGAGCTTCGCGTTGCGCTTGGTTCCAAGATAAGCGCCAGTGGGTTCCGGTGGTAGTTCAATAAAAGCGCGGCCCCTGTTTTTTAGGGTAATTCATACGACCTTATCAAGCTTGTTATAATGCGTATTTGCTTGTTGGGGTCTTGTTCCCAAATTCGAACTCTTGAGATTGTCATCGTTCCTCCGCATGCATTCTGCTAACGTGAGTGCGCAATCATCGCCGCAGAAACGGGAGCCGCGCTTTCTTCCAACTGCCGCCTTATCTGCCGCCACTGGCGCTTATCTTGGAACCAAGCACAACGCGAAGCTCTGTCTTGGGCAGCACGAAAGGCGCGAAGCGTCTGACAACGTTTTTAGATCCCTTTCAGTTTGCAAGCTCCCCCGCGCCGCGCCCGAGAAAGCGGCCCCCGTCCGCTTCCACTCACCACGCGGCGCTGCTGTCGCTGTCGGCCCGGAGGCGCCGGAGCGCTCGCGCTTGGCAGTATCTGTGACAGCCTGTTCTCATCCGCGATAACATTCGGAGCGAACACGTCGAACTCAAATTTGCTGTACTTTTGGAGCTGTCACGTTAAAACTTCAGCCTCATGGTTAAAGAAATGTTTCACCTGGCTAGTAAGGGTGAGATAAAGAGCAGGCTGATGCCAGTTCGCAAAAAACCAATCGTTTGCATTGCGCTTTATCGCATCACGTTTGCGACGTTTAGCGCTGATGATATGCGTATGTTGGAGTAGAGATATCAATATTTCTTCGGGAGAATGCACGAAACATTAATGAAAGGATAAAACTAGCGATGTGCCGCTTCTAGATCAGTCACGAAATTCCGCGCTATATTATCAACGAAGCACCGCACATGCGAGCAGCATTTTGCACGTTCTTTAGAATTCCAATTTCAGAGAACACAAGTATAAATGCAGACACACTTAGCTGGATGCAGGGAGGGAATAACTATAGAAGAGCTTTTTATATAGCACAGACAGGAGCAGCGTACTGCTCTTTCATTTTTAGAATGTTAATTTCATTGAACACAGACAAGCATTAAATGCAGACACACTAAGTCGGAAGCACGGAGGGAATGGCTACTTGAAGGCGAGCTTTTTTATTTGCAATGACAATATTTCTCTGTTCTCTAGCCGACGGTTCACGTCTCTCGCCTAGAAGTGGATGCGTGTCACTATGACAAAATGCAGCACTTGGCATGTAAAAGTGGCCATATGCTCCGCACATCCAAGCCGAACAAGGTTTCGCAATTCAAGCTCGTCTAGCAGCTCCCAAAAAACGTCCCTTTCAAAAACGGGACCTTCCTTCAAAGAAATCGGGATTGCTTTGTTTACAATGTTGGTAAACTCTAGCATCTTTTTGGTGGGATGCTTTAAGCACCCTTGCTTGAAGCTTTTGTATACTGTAAGATAAGCGTCACTGCCAACAACTGGCACAGGACAGCTGATATCTTCCATGCTGATATCTGCTGGCTGCTCCAAATCAGGCGGCGGTGACCATGGCGTAGACGCGAAGGGCCACGCTGGTCGGGCAAACAGCGTGGCGAGCGCCACCGCACGGAAGGAAACGGAAAGGCGACAATCCGCGCACCGCAGCTTTCAAACTGAAAGGGATCTAAAAACGTTGGCGTCTGATGTCTTTGAGGCGAAAACTTTTAATGGCTCATACTGTCGTCCGTTAACAAAGCGTGTCACACGCGCTTAACTTGAGAACTAAAAAAGAGGGAAGAAAACGAATTGTTGTATCAGATAGAGGAGGAAATAAATTGAACCTAGAATCCAAGTATGATGATTGTGGAATAATTAGGTTATTAATTATAGGCAAAAATGTCGAAATTGCGTCGAAATAGCACGGCTTCGATATAGCCACGGGAACGCTGTGACGTCACATCCACCGGAAGTCGTCACGGTATAGTGAAAATTGTCTCAGAATGGTCGGAAAAAGTTCGGATTTGTGGTAGATCAGATCTGAAAAGATGTAATTAAGCGTAATTAACACTAAGATCCCCGAAGGATGTATAATTTGGGTATAATTTGGACATAGTGTCCTCGGCCTTCGCCTCTCAACACTTTAGTTGCCGAAATTTTTTTTGCGAGGCACGGATGAGAGCACTGTAATCGCGGCGCATTCGGGCGCACTGAGCGAGCTGTCACGTGTTATTTTTAAACTTCGCGGGCTCTCGTTTTTTTCTAATAAAAACGGCCACGCTAAGTATATCTCGTTGGAAGTGTCTGGGTTGGACAATATTTGCGGAGCTCCATATCTTTCCTATTGACGAATGAACGTTTCAAGCTATATTTAAAAAGTTAATATATTTATCCCAACTAATTATTCAAGTAAAACGAGCCAAAAAAAATGGTTCGGTAACCTTAGATTAACCGTAATATCTGCGCGATTGCAGGTCTTAATAACGCTTTGGTTTTTTTCAATACCTTAGTTCAAGTTAGCTAGGACACCGTGTATATATATAGGAGAACGAAGGTATACTATTTTGTGCGGTGTGTCGCACGGTTTGCTTGACAGCTCGCCTGACTTCGCATGACGTCGACTTGTGAGGTCACATGTTTGACTGACAAGTTCGCGTGGATAGACACGGTGGCGAGTCATGAACCTATAAAGGCTTTCGGCTTAAGAGAATTGAGCAGGACCTTGAGTTCGAGGCCACCGGTCTCCTCTGTCGCCCGCTCACAGCCCGAGAGAGGAGAGGTCGGCAGGTGTGAGGAATGTTATGCGAAGGCTAGATAATGTCTGGTCCTTAAGGGTAACGGAGTGAACTGCAAGAGAAGGTGAGCGTAGAAGGGAGCAGCAGAAAGTTAGGTGGGCTGATGAGATTAAGAAATCTGCGGGGATACGGTGGCCGCAGCTGGCAAGGGACAGGGTTAATTGGCGAGACATGGGAGAGGCCTTTGCCAGTGGGCGTAGTCAGTCTGCTGCTGTTCATGATGAGTATGGGGGCGCAAACAAAACGGAGACATAGAAAGAAGAGAACAGGACGAGCGCCTTGTTTTGTTTTCGCCCCCATTTTCATCAAGAACGGCTTCCGACTCGCCCAACTTTCTTTTCTACTGCTGCTGATGACGATGAATTATTGTTCAAAGTCAAACTGTTCGCCACTCTGCTGCTACGTTGACGTTTTTCCGGCACCAAAATACGCATTTATCGGCCAGAGAAGTGAAATTACAACTCTACCAGTTTTAATCCGTGTCATCATTTGCGAAAAAGGCAGGTCACCACCGTTTTGAAGTGAATACCGGGTGTAGCGTAGCCGCTGCGATCCGCAACAGATAATCGGTGTCGCCCGCGAACATTTTATTTTCGGAATCGGTTGGTGAGGGCGACACCTGCATTTCTGTATTTCGTCTTTTATATTTTAGAAAAACTCGGTTCTCGAAGATATAAGTGTATTTGTAACTGTAACGCTTTACCCTATCGATGTATGCTAACTTCTACTTGTCTTGTTTGTCATATTTCTGTTAGTGAAATAATTTTTGTAAATTAACCTAAAGATGGAACGGACGCCAACGAAACACACAGCTCAACTTTCTCTTGTGTGTGCCGCGTTGTTCACGACGAGCCACGTGTCACCAAGCGGCCCGAGCTGAAAACTCCGTGAAATATATAGCCAGCTATGAAAATACATTAAACTTGAAATACTACAAAGCGTAGTGGCTGGAAACGTACATCGGGTTGGTCGGCTCAGATAGCATCCGAGCGGCTGCTGACGAACAGGATTGCAGTGGTTCGACTGTATCTGCGTGGTTCATGCATTGAAGAAGGAGACGCGAGCGGTGCAGGGAAAAAGAAGCCGTCTTAATTCAACCTACAAAGAAACCTAGCCGGCACTTGCAATGTGAAAAGATTATTTACTAGCTCATCTGCTGATGCACTGTTGCCATGCATTTAGTTTTCTTTGTAGGACGTGTCTCTCGGGCGACTTAAGCGTCAGGGAGGAAGAACGGTATACCTTCTTGGGAAACCGATAAAACTGAAACTCATTACTACCAGCCATTGTGGAACGTGAGACACGTGTTAATATACACCGTACGCGAACCATTATACTGTGTGTCTATTTTATGCAGGGCGGCGGACGTGTGTTTGGAAGTTGGCGGTGCGGAGCCGGCTGCAGACGGTGGCGACGACGCGAGAGGTGCCGACGAGGAGTCTCCTCGAATCATGACCAGGGCCCGCGCTGCCAAGGCGAGAGCCGCTGAGTGTAGTTCGGCCAGAAGAATGCAGTGACACCGCTGGAGGCAGCTACTTCATCTATATTAGTTAGCAGATAACCATACATGAATAAAATACATTGGTATTGGCTTCGAGGTACCACTAGGTGGCGATACTGGCGCTATAGCTATGCTGTGTACCCTACAGCTATGCAGCCATGTGCTATGTAGTGGCCCTTCTCTGAGTGAATTTCTAACTTTTCATTCCTGTGCGGTTTCAGCAGGCGCACTAAGATGGTTATGAAAAGATCGGCGGCAATTCTCACTTAGACTCTCCCTGATGATGTGCGCTGTAATATAACTCTGTGCGTAATGTAGGTATACAATCCGCATTTCCATTTTCCTGTTTGTTGAAGCTTTTGAGTGAACACTAGTGCTGTTCATTGCACCATGCTTTTGTCGGTCATTTTTGCTGCATTCAGGTCATAATTTTGAGTAATCATTGTGCATTTTTTTGAGTAACTTCTCTGTTCGAAAAACTTAATGGCATCTTCGATAACCTTCGCTTTAGCAAGCCTGCTATGTAAGCAGGTGGCATTAATTTGCTACTGGATCGGCGTCATGTCTTATTCAATATTTGTTTTCGGTAAGTAATGCATGCACTCCAATACTTGTAGGCTGAATTAGGGAATGAATTAAGTCCGACCGACTCGAGTAGAAAAATTTAGGAGTGTTACTTTTCGGAGATGTTTTATCATACGAATATAAAGAGCGCCGAAAATTACGTTTAGCGAAAGTTTTGCACGAAAGGTTCGAATAAAAAAACGTTATCACTAAGTTAATACATTATCAAAACGATAATGTTTGTGATGTTTTTCAGCAGACGAAACAAGGGACTACCGAAAAGATTTACGGGCAATTTTAGTTCTAGCAGGTGATTTCCGCCACTCGTTTGTTGTTGATGATGCCGCTATAATCGCTGTAATCGTTTCCGTCGCTGTGGCTGTCGGGGTCGCCGCGATGGTCTTGGTTGTTGTGGGTAGTCATCGTTGTCGTCGTGGTTGTCGGGGTGGTTGTGGTTGTCGGGGACGGCTCCCACCGTCCACCTTCGCCTCGGCACTTCCTGCTCACTGTCTTCATAACACTTCGTGTAAATTGGTTAAAGCCCATACCCACGCGCAGCTATAAAGCCTGACTTTGTCCCCCTCTGGTCGGGCCCTACTGGCCCACCCTGACATTCAGCCACCGTACGCTCACTCTCGACAGCCATACTCTCACCCTCGGTAAGTCCAAAATTTCTGTAAAGTGAAACATATCCCACGCCATACGCACCTCACTCTTCCCACTGCCCGCGGCTGTGCCCGGGCAGACTATCTCCGCCGCCGATGTGGCTCGTCCTCGTCCGCCCTCTACAAGGACGCGGCCAAACACGCCTCGCTAGTTGCCTTCACCGCAGTCGTGGTCCACCCCACACGGGTCGCCTTCTCACGACAGCCTCGCTCCGTACCCACAGCGCTCAGTCGGCAGAGGAGTTGGCCATAAACGAGAGAGCCTTGTACCGAAGTTAGATTCCCTCGAAAGTCTTATACGCACTACGGAGATCAACATAATTGTACTAACCGAAACATGGCTTAATTCGACAGTAGGGGACTCCGAAATAACTTCCATGTTTCCTGATTTCAGTATCTTTAGACGCGACAGAATTAATAAGCGAGGAGGAGGTGTACTAATAGGTGTTCATCATTCATATCCTTGTTCCGAGATTAAACTTGATTCCCCTCTCGAACTCCTTTTCATTAAGTGCCATGCCTCGTTCCCTCCTGTTATCATTGGTGTTTGCTATCGACCCCCTGATCTAACTGATGCCTTTGTTGCGCCGCCGCGGTGGCTCAGCGGTTATGGTGCTGGGCTGCTGACCCAAAAGACGCGGGTTCGATCCCGGCTGCGGCGGCTAGAATTTCTTTGGAGGGGAAATTCTAGAGGCCCGTGTACTGTGCGATGTCAGTGCACGTTAAAGAACCCCAGGTGGCCGAAATTTCCGGAGCCCTCCACTACGGCGTCTCTCATAGCCTTAGTCGCTTTGGGACGTTAAACCCTATAAACCAAACCAAACCAATTCCTTTGTTGCTCACTTACACGAAGCACTCCGCGTGATAACTACGTCCTATCAGCAAATTCCCAATCTTTTTTATGGCGACTTCAATTTTCCTGACATTACCTGGTCCGATCTTCCCACCATTACATCAAAAAATAACATTGTAAGTGACTTTGTTAACACGTGCCTAACCTTTGGCTTGTCTCAAGTCGTATCTGAACCTACTAGGCAAACTGATCATTCCTCCAACATTCTCGATCTCATTCTCACTTCCCACCCTGATAAAGTTTCTACGCCACTTCATTTACCCGGACTTAGTGACCACTCCATTATACTAAGCACATTTTTATTCCAAGTCCGAAGCCTGAAGAAAACCAAAAAAACACTTACATTATACGACAAAGGTAACTACGCTGCCATGAACACAGAACTAGCCGATTTTGGGGCGGGGTTCGTCCATGACTTTTCAAGCCAGTCAGTAGAAACTAACTGGTCTCTTTTCATACACAAAATGCATCAACTAATAGATAAGCACTTCCGTACTATCACGATCACAGAAAAATCATCGTCACCGTGGTTTAACAACGATCTGAAGCGCCTTAATAACAAGAAGAAAAGGCTTTTCCGTACAGCCAGACGTGTGAACACTGACTGCTCATGGAAAAAGTACCATTGTGGTGAAAAAATATTGCCATCTCTGGTAAACCGAACTAAACGTTCTTTTTTTTTCATCAGTATTACCTTCTATGCTTCGCACTAATCGTAACAAGTTTTGGAAATCCATTAATCCTTCACGCAACACACCTATTACTTTTCATGATGAGGACCATAATCTCATTCCGGAACATGATGTCTGTCGCGTTCTAAATTCTTTTTTCTGTTCAGTTTTTACTAACGAACCGGACGGCGAATTACCGCACTTCCCTGCCTTCGATCATCCAGCTATGCCAGACATTTTGTTCGATAGCAATGCTATTAGGAAACTAATCGAATCATTGAAAGTGTCATCATCATCTGGCATGGATGGCTTGAACTCTAAAGTGCTAAAAAATACTAAAAACGTGGTTAGTGTCATTTTGTGCCATCTTTTTCCACAGTCATTATCATCAGGCGTGCTTCCGCAAGACTGGAAAATCGGTAAGATCGTTCCTGTCCCCAAGAAAGGTTCATCGTTTTCATGTAAAAACTACCGCCCTATTTCTCTGACGAGCATCTGTTCATAACTAATAGAACATGTTATTTATTCTCACATCGTTAAATTTTTAGTTTCGCTCAAGTTTTTTCATCCTAACCAACACGGCTTCCTAAAAGGACTTTCCTGTGACACCCAACTAGCCCTTTTTATTAATGATCTTAGTTCTCATCTTGACTTAAACATTCCCGTTGACACGCTCTTCCTTGACTTTGAAAAAGCTTTCGATAAGGTACCCCACAAAAGACTACTAATAAAACTTTCACGTCTTAACCTGAGCCACTTGGTGTTAAAATGGCTACAAATTTTTTGACCAACAGAGAGGAATTTGTCTATGCTAACAAATCATCGTCACCTCTTTCCCCCTTTACTTCAGGTGTACCACAAGGCACAGTGCTTGGACCCTTGCTTTTTCTAATCTACATTAACGATCTTCCCTCTAACGTCAACTCGAACATCCGATTATTTGCCGACGATTGTGTGATCTACCGCCCTATTACCAGCAGAACTGACTCTGACGCCCTCCAAACTGATCTAACCCAAATCGAAACTTGGTGCAAGCATTGGCTAATGTCCCTTAATATTGCTAAAACATGTATGATTTCTTTTCATCGCAGGCAATCCCATATTCCCTCAAAATATGTTCTTTTCGGTTCTGAAGTATCATCTGTTCTTTCCTGTAAGTATCTTGGCATCACCTTAACTCATACCCTAACATGGTCTTCGCATATCACGAACATCGCTAATGACGCTAACCGCACCCTTGGCTTCCTGCGTCGAAATCTTCGTTTTGCTACCCCTTCTATCAAATTATTAGCGTATAAAACATTCGTCCGACCTAAACTAGAATTCGCATCAGCAGTATGGGATCCTCATCAATCTAACCTTTCTATAATACTTGAAAAAGTTCAAAACCGCGCTATCCGTTTTATTTATTGTGACTACTCTTACTATACTAGCGTGTCCTCTTCAAAATCAAGAGCATCTTTGCCTAACCTTGAAACTAGAAGAAAAATATCTCGACTGTGCCTATTCCACAAGTTCTATCATTCACCTTTAGGATCATCTATCATATCAACAGCTCATCGTCCTTCTAGCCGCAACAACCACATCAAGACCGTGTACCCACCCGCTGCAAGAACTACATCTCATTTCCGTTCTTTTTTTGTCATATCATCTCGGGACTGGAACGATCTGCCGCCGGAAGCCGTACTCATCGTCAACTGCATCGACTTCAAGAAAAAGATTGAGGCCATCCTTATGTAATCAGTAATCTTTATGTATCCTGTAATCTTTATGTATCCTGTAATCTTTATGTACTCTGTAATCTTTATATAATCTGCATGTAATCCGCCCATCCCTCATGTAATGCTCCACAACCGGGGCCTTTGAGGTAATAAATAAATAAATAAATAAATAAGAAAGAGCAAAGGTTGCGATCACGAAGGGGCAACGCAGGGAACCGTGAATGCCGATTTTATTTTATTGCGAAAGTAATACTGCTTGCACTTTTGTGCCATCTATGGTCGTGGCGCCTCCTTACACAGCGGCGGGTCACGTGACCTTGTGACGTCACGACAGACCGAGGGACGGGGCCCAGCTCGCGCCATCGATGGCGGAGGTACAGCCTTACACGCCAGCGGCGCCGCTCCACTTCGTGACCTCGTGACGTCATGACAAACCGAGAGCCGCGGACCCAGCTCGCGCCATTAATGGTTGAGGCACAGCATTACACGCCTTTCGCACCATTGCCGAGATAGGGCGCTCGCTAGAGCGGGATAAAACGGGGGGGGGGGGGGAGGGGGCTGCAGCTGCGCTCCTCTCAGGGCGCTATGTCGGATGATGTGTACAAGGCGAGGCTGGAACGATCTGCTGCGGCCAAGCGACGGCGCCGCACCGAAGAAACAGACGAAGAACGGGAAGAACGGATAGCTAAACAACTTGCGTATGCAGCAGCCTGGCGAGCACGCCGGTCAACATCGCTTGATGCGGGTGCATCTACAAGTGCAGGGCCAATTTAATGAGTGGTGTTTATCTTTCCTCATATCTTTGAACTCTCTTCTATCTGCACGTGGCAGCGGTGATGGCTCGGCTGGAGGCAGTAGGCAGGCCCGTGCACTTTTCATCCTTCTCTCAGTCGCAACCAACCATCGGCGCAAAGCGGCGGTAGACACGGCGGATGTGGGCTGAAGAAACGGATGAAGTTCCTTTCGCAATTTCCGAGCTTAACCAAGCTGAGCCTCTGCCAATTTTTGTCTGTGAATGCCATTAATGCCGAATTTGAGCTCAGGGGCTGTGTCAGCTTGAAGAAAGATGGCGTATTTTACTGTAACAAAGTTCAAGGTCCTTCATTTTTACAAACACTGCCACACAATCAAGAATGTTTTCCTTCGCACGGTTTATTTCCGAATAAAATTTAGAAAGGTACGTTCATATTTGAAGTTTCAGGTCAAGACAGGATTTGGGTGTTAGGGGAGGGTTCCAAGTCTTAGAAAAGACTGTACTCATCAAGTGGCCATTCATTTTATTCCGCATAGAGACTTGAAACAGAAGAAGTTCGGGAAGCTCTCGTTGCCAATCGAATCCCTTCTTCGATGATGAACTGGATATAAAATTCTTAGTGTCGTCATCCTTCGTACTGTTGGTGGGAGACAAATCTATGTACCCGCGGCAGTTTAAGATTGTGCTTAATAAAGCTGTGCCGTTCTTCCAACTTTTAGGCAATAGTAGTTCTTAAGTCGATATGTTCAAAACAGCACGAAAGAAGACATTGTTCCAACAGGCACGATGACCGCAAAAGCAAAATTATCTTTCACAACTTGCTTGACACAAGAAAAGCCCCAGAAACCTCGGGGGATCTCGAGCTCCCCGCCGGTATTGACAAGGGATCGGAGACCCCCGCGATAGAATGCAGGGACTACATAAATTCAAAGCAGGCAACTGTTTTTAATTCTTATTGTCGGTGGTGTTGGAAACGTTTCTTTTTTATCGCTTAAAAAATTTCACCGTGATTTTTGCTAAGAGTCATTATCATTTTTTCTAAAACCCGAGACGGAAAAAAATAAAAGGACATAGAACTACACCAAGGCTGGAAGCAAAAGGGAAATTTGTTTTCTCACAGCACGAGTCAGTCCAGAGCTGGCCACTGGGCTCCAAGGCTGCACAGCAACAGTGGGGAACAAAGTGCAGTCTCTCCCCGGCAACCTTCCCGAGTAAAGAAAGCTTCCAGCCTCCCCAAATGCAAAACGGCTCTCATCTTTTTGGCATTTGCAAACCGGTCTTTGAGGAAAGGAAATGGCGCAGTAACTGTCTCACATCCTGAACCGAGCCCTAAGGGAATGGATAAAGGAGGGAGAGAGAGAAGAAAGGAGGAAAGAGGTGCCGTAGTGGAAGTCTCCGGAATTATTTCGACCACCTGGAGATCTTCAACGTGCACTGACATCGCATAGCACATGAGCGCCTTCTTGCTTTTCGCCTCCATCGAAGCGCGGCCGCCGCGGCCGGCTTTGAACCTGAGAGCTTCGGCTCAGTAGCCGAGTGCCATAACCACTGAGCCACCGCTGCTGGTAATCTTTTTTCTAATTTTCTTTTTCATCACTAAACATCACTAATCTTTCATCTAGACTAGTGATGTTGCAGTTTGCATTTTTCAAGGGGCACTTCACTACTAGAGGTCTCGGGCAGAGATCGCCATGCGTTGCCGATGGCCCTCAAGGCTCAGCCAAGGTGAAACCTACAGTTTATAAGTTTGGAGAACCGGTGGATGGTCAATGGTCAGAACAATAGTCAAGAAATTGGACAGGTCAAGGGTCAAGTCAAGGTCAAGCCGGGGACGTCAAGTTCACGTCAAGGTCAACCAAAATTTGGTCACGTGATCGACTTTGGGCTCACGGAGGAGCCTAAACGCGGCGTTTATGGGATAGGGCGTGACGTCACGCCATCTTCAACCGAGTACATGACGGAAGGAGCGCCGGCGCGACTAGGAATAAGTCGACATGCGGTGTTCACGTGCTAGGCCATGACGGCCTCCAAAACCGAGTACATAATGGGAGTAGCAGCGGCGCGCATGGCACGAAGCGCACATGTCGTGTTCACGTGCTAGGCCGTGACGCCATGCGTTCAGGCGAGCATAAAAAGCTACCGCTTCTCACTTGGTTTCAGCAAGTCACGTGCTAGGCGTCACGGCCTAGCACGTGAACACGACATGTGCAATTCGTGCCATGCGCTCCGCTGCTACTTCCATTATGGTCAACAAATGCTACGTCATTCATTACCAATACATTTAAACAATCTCGAAGATAACGGAATTGACATTAACCACAGTAGTATTTCAAAAATTAGGTCTTTCCTGTCGGAGCAAGCATCAGACAACCCATACTAATTAATGCAACTGAAATAATAACATGCAATTCTGTTACAAAACCGTTTGCCTTGATGAATATGTACCTGTATGCACTTTCCATTCTATTTGTAAATTACTACAGCTTATTTTTTTTTGTCTTCGTACTTGCTGTACATATAAAAAATTGTTTAAGTTCCACAAAAGAGCTTTGCAAAACCACTCTATATTGTTTAACCTTGTACGTTTTGTTTGCTTTGTTCCATATTTCCATACTCCACGAGTATGTTTTATATAATATCCACCTGTGTGTCGTCACTGCATGCCATGTAAAAGGGGCTTGAGCGCAATCAAGTGAATATGTTTCACTTTTTGCTCGAGCCTCCTCCGTTGATTTCTTTCTGACAGAAATAAACTGCATTTGATTTGATTTGATTTGAAAGCTAAAGCACCGTTAATTTTTTGTTTATTTTCGTTCTGTATGTATGCAGTTCGTTGGACACAATAACTACACCTCTTGGTCTAAACCGACGCGTAACATAGGCTGTCAGCCGCTTTCTCTTTCTCCCTCTTTATCACCCGCTCCACCTATGCTCGAATCGCTAGAGACGCCCCTTCGATGGAGTCCAGCAGACTTTACTTAAACACTGTGTCACAGAAGAATACGAGCGTGTTTTAAAGCAGCAACACAGGCGCCGCTTAATTGCAATGTCGTTCACAGCTGCGCCCCTAGCGGCAGCTACCCTCCGTGTATAAAACTTCCGTGGAAGCTTCAAGACCAGGGGCGCGATTACGAGTCACTCAAAATCGTCTCAATCTCTAAGTGTGTCAAAAAATGTCTCATTTGCCCCGTTTCTGTTGGTCGGGCGTGCCCAGCGGCCATATTGATTTTTTGCATCACCGGCCGACGTCACAAACGTGCAGAAGTGTTGACGTTGCTTACCTAATTATGCGAGCCGAATGAGACGATTTTTTGCGACTGGAATTAGCGTTCTCAATTCGCTTGAGACAGAAAATGGCGGTTGTTTACATCGCCGGTGGCCGCGCGAGCAACGGTGTAGGAGGGTGCATGAAGACAGTTTTGACGTGCGGGACGCGTTTTTTCGACCCTTTGACATAGGAAGGACACTGCACAATGGCAGTGCGACGAACTCGCCGTTGAACTTGGAGGTATGCGGGTGAGTGCGGGGTCAGTGGAGCGGCAAGTGCTGTGCGCGCCTTCGACGCCGGTGGGTTTCAAGACACCGTAGGAAATGAAGTAAACGTCGGGGTAGCCCAATCGACTTTGAGCAAGTGTTTGCGGTGGGTTGCGGAGACCACTGTCAAAGTTAAGTCGCAGAAGGTGCGCGCTTTCCGGCGAGACCCCCAAGACAAGGCGGCGGCGAAGGAGGGCTTCCTTCGCATTAACTTTCGCCACCGCAGTATCCCCGGCGGCGTCATCCGAGCATCATCCGAATGGAACGGCAACAACACCGACACGAATATCAAGTACTTAACAAGGTAGATGTACTATGGTAGCGTAGGCTGCATAGAAGCCCATACGTTCAAAACATGGCGGCTCATGGTGCGCAGCCAGCGCCGTCTGTGAAATGCGTGGACAACTAAAAAGTGACGTCATAATTAAAACAAAAACGCGACGTTGAAGTCACGCGTTTTAGTGACGTCATATTCGTGACGTCAGCGTCACGTGCTCCTTGGCGGGAAAAAAACAGCTGAACGCCGCGACGCTTCAGCGCGACACCCACAGGAGAACGAAGAAAGAAGACACGACGAGTGCCGACCACCAACGCTATTTTAGGTAGTCAGTTCTCGGTGTGCCTTTTTCCTTCGTCCTCGCCTCAGCTGTCGCGATGTCGCGATGAAATGTGACGCCGCCAGACGGGTTATCGCTCGCACATCGTGCAACCGCACACCTCTTTTTTTGCGTACGGTGTCCCCATGGCCACAGACGATGCCCTTTTGGGGCAAAAGCGAGAGAAGCGCACCCAACCGAACGAAACTACACAGAAGCGCTGGCAAAAGGGAAAAGCGGAAACTGTACACGAACGATGCACACCAAGAACTCGAGCAACAAGAAACTAGGAAAAAGTAGGGCTAGCAGAATCGACTTTCAAACAAAAGCAAGCAGAATGGTCAAAAGTTATGACAAGGGTATGACATCAGAGCACCGTCAACCTTGGCATCGTCCCGCTGCCATTGCCGCTGCTCTGAGCGAACGCTGTCATAAAATTTTTACAAAGCAAGCGCTATACTTTCTAACAAAATGCACACAACTAAAGCATTTTAAAAAGGAATCACTACAATTGTTTTTGAATGCTTTTGAAACACAAAATATGTCCTAATTATTTTCCTCTTCTAGTCGTGTTTGTCCAGTCATTTCATTTTGGCGCTTTAGTTCCACCCCTAATTTGATGTCGCTAGCACTTGGTTCTGAACCGCATTCAAGCTCCGCCTTCGCGACCTCTTTCAATTGACGTTGGACTCGTAGCAATCACTGCCTTTAAATAGATTTTTCCGCGCACTGAAGACGTCCGCACAGTACCTTGATTCTACGTAATGTATATAAAAAAAAGGACAGCCGTCGAATCAGCTGATTTTTTTTCTGGCTGCCATGTTTACGAAGGGTGAATATGTGGGTGGAGGGATAAGGCTGAATCCTTTGAATCGGGCAGCAGCTCACGCCACCTAGCCGACGCTTTTCCAGCGTCAGCGCACCCTCGCGGCAGCAAAAGTGACTGAAGAGCAAACTTAATTGCAAAACTGAGGACGCTTCTTGTTTTGCTTCATGTTGTGAAGTTTTAAACATAGTTTGGTAGCAAAATAAAACATTGTTCATTTTACTACCGGCGTGTTTACAGCGAATTGTTAGCATACGGTCCCTTATTGCGCAACTAAATGGGTGGAGCCCTGCTACTAGCCAACGCAACCTCGCTGCTAATTGGTTGATTTCGTCATCGGCGTCTCACAGTGTCGTCATATTGACGTCACAGTCTCAAAATTGAAACAAAAACTCGTAATAGCTCCCCAGGAAACATGTATTGAAGTGCTCGGGCACAGCCATTCGTCATTCACAGGTTCACGGAGCCGGTCGCTCGTTGTTCACGACTACATCGGCAGGGCGGCGGCACTGTTTTCTCGGTCTCCCTTCTCTGTCTTCCAACTCAGGAGCTCAGGGAGGCGGTTCTGGAAGGTGAAAAAATGGCTGTGGCTTAGCTTGGTTAAGCCCGGTAATTGCGAAAGCAATATCCGTAGCTACGCCATGGTTCAGCTGGTAGTGTAGCTGGTGGTGGCGCTTGTGATTAGACTGGTGGTGATGCATCGGTGATGCATACAATCCAATCCAACTCAATCAATTTAAATCCAATGCAATCCAATCCAATGCAATCTAATTCAATGTAATCAAATCCAATCCAATGCAATCCAATTCAATCCAATCCGATCGAATCCAGTATGCTAATATGGTAGCTACCGGCCTCCGTACGCGACGGGCTGAAAGTGCAACTAGTATTGCTTTCGCAATAAAAAAGCATAACCACGACACAAGCCGGTAGGCACATCCTGACGAGACTGGAGCTATGGCAAGCACTGTGAACTAGTGAGAGCAAGCCCCAAATTCCGACGCTTGTAAGAGAGGAAACCGCCGCGGTGGCTCTGTGGTTAAGGCGCTCGTCTACCGAGCCGGAGAACCCGGGTTCGAACCCTACCGCGGCGGCCGCGTTTCGATGGAGGCGGAATGCAAAAGGCGCCCGTGTGCTGTGCGATGTCAGCGCACGTTAAAGATTCTCAGGTGGTGGAAATTATTCCGGAGACCTCCACTACGGCACCTCTTTCTCTCTTTCTTCTTTCACTCCCACCTTCCTCCCTTCCCTTACGACGCGGTTCGGGTGTCTATCGATGTATGTGAGACAGATACTGCGCCATTTCCTTTCCTCAAAAACTAATTTATCAATTTTTAAGGGACGTTGTCTATGCAAGTCTGATACCCGGACACATACGCCACGAGCGCAGAGGGGTAGAAGGAGAGCCAGAGTCAAAACACTGATTAAAAGAAACTATCAAAAGAACCGGAAGCGGTATACGTGGACATCGGGGCCGATGCCGAGCCAGGCAGGTTCGCGATTGCTTTGGTCGACAACCAGAAGAGGCGAATCATCAGGACTTCAAACTTTACCAAGGATCCTGTGGAAGCGGAATCACTGGCCTTAGCCATCCCCATCAAGACTCAAGGCCAACAGGGAAAGTCATCGCACGTAGTGACGGACTCTTAACAAGCCTGCAGAGACTACCTTGCTAGCCTAGCCGGAAACGAGGAAGCGAATGATCAAGCCCGAGCTGTCACAAACGGGCAGATCCCCATCCCTACCCCGCACCCCTCCAAGGACCGTATGGTCACAGGCTAGAAATCCTTAGGCTAGAAAGAAGGCATTTCTCACTGCCACACAAACAACTGTCCCCCTTGGATGCCATTGACTGGAGGAGAATACAAAAAAACAAATATCCAAGTCTTCAATTTTTTACACAATATCGGGCCCACACAATACCCAAATTACTGTCCTTGGTGCGGAGCAAGCCCCACGCTCTACCATACATCTTGGGAATGCCAGGACAAGCCGGACAAAAAAGTAATAGCGCCACTCCCACCACACGAGCAGTGGGCGGAGGAGGCTGTGACCAGCGACAGCCTGGACCGCCAACCCTGGATTATTCAGCTAGTCCGCAAGTGAGGTGCCGGCAGCGGAGCCCTGAGTTGCCCCGACCATCCGGCTCCTGCGAATTAATCTCTTCAAAATAAGAAGTTTATTAAAGCGGAAGCCTTTAATGCCTCATCGTTGTAAGCAGTTGTAGACAGAAATGTCACGCTTTTCAATTGGTCGAAACGGTCGTGACGTCACAGTGCGCGAATTTCAAACGTGACCAATTGTACCATGCAACCACTTAAAGGGATCGTATAGTGATGCTCCATGTAAGTGGGAATTAGTGTAGATAATTTCTTAATCACAAAATTAGCCTAATTAACCTTTCTAATCTGGCTAGATAAATAAATAAAACCGAGTAGGAAATTGGTCGAGTTCGGGAATCGAACCCCGGTCTCCGGAGTGCGAGTCGAGCATGCTAACCACTCCGCCATGCCAGCTTTTTTTTGTCTTTATTGCCTGTTTTGACAGATTATAACAGATCATAAACAGATGTTCTGCGCTGCACTCTCAAATATCAAGAGCGGAAATGTGTTTCACTCGCGTGAGAAAATCAAAACTGTTTCAGGAAACACAACCCTCCCATCAACTCGATAACTTCATCTCCAAAACATAGCTCC
This sequence comes from Amblyomma mixtum, assembly GCF_055824585.1. Lineage (NCBI taxonomy): Eukaryota > Metazoa > Arthropoda > Arachnida > Ixodida > Ixodidae > Amblyomma > Amblyomma mixtum. The sequence goes on from NC_143014.1 coordinate 303,848,099, forward strand.
TTGTACACTTGACGTAGCTTAAATATGTTTTCTTTGAAGTAATCGCGGACAGAACGCGCATCTTCATCACAGTGTCGTACAGCCATCCTGCTTCGCCAAATACTGTGCAGGCCAAGCAGGAAAATTACATCATATTTATAAAGATCCGGCTCAACGTCCAGGAATCGTATCCCATACGGCGTCAAGGGTAAGTCATTCTTTATTGTACGCTGGAGCACGTCCCAAAAGAGCAGCGCATCCCTGCAATCAATAAAGACGTGTTCTATTGACTCTGGTTTGTGACACAACAAGCAGTCAGCACCCCATGGTAGAAACAATCTCTTCTCTTCCATCCATGCTTTAACCGGCAACGTCCCAGTGGGTAACTTGAAGAAAAGCGTCTTCATACCCGCTGGCACCACCATTTTTCGTACTCTTTTTAAAACATTTCCTGCTTGGCCTCCACTATACAGAGATCGATAGATTGGCTACGGGAAGACGGAGTCAAGCAAATCTTTTAACAATTTCTTACGCGTGACATTAGAAAGATATTCCAAACTGAAGCGCGTATTAAGAAACCGGAAAGCAAAGACCACTTCTTTCAAAAACCTACTTGCACTGTATCTCATCCCGTCCACACTGGAAATAACATAGTTTGGCAAAGCCGAAGAAAGCCTTACTTGAATAAACGTCCGCAGGAAAGGGTCGTGTTGATCTCGAAGAAACAGAAATCTTGACACCACCTGCCTCAGGTACAAGTGTGGCAAGGAAAAACCCCCTTTTCTCAAACGCAGAAATAAATTATCACGTTCAGTCCTCTCCCATGAGGACTGCCAAACAAAAACTGCGAAGAGACGATGAAACTTTTGAATGCTAAGTCGAGAGCATGAAAGGACCTGCAACAAATAGCACACTTTTGAAACCAGATATACATTGCATATGTTTGCGCGCGTGAATACAGACAGTTCCTTTCCCGACCATTTCTGTGGACGCGTGGAGAGTTCTTGAATTTTCTCCTTCCAAAAGTCATCGTTATCTGTGTCAAGTGGTACACCTAAGTATTTGGAAGGAACATGTGACCATTTTACACTTGCATGAAACTAGACGCGCCTTTGTTCATTCCAAACCATCAAGTTGGCATGGCGGAAACTTTGTTTCTTTGTTTGCGCCATGCCAGCTTGATGGCTTGGAATGAACAAAGGCGCGTCTAGTGAATACGGTGCCTTCGTTCACTCCCACCTTCCTCCCTTCCCGTTACGGCGAGGTTCAGGTGTCCTTTGAGGTATGCGCGACAGATACATTTCCTTTCCTCAAAAAATAATTTACTGAGGAGCAAGGGGTAGAACCGAACGGGCGATGGCGTTCTGTGGACTCCCTAGCAGCGTTGCAAGACGCTGTCGTGTTTCACTCTTAGAGGCGAAGCTTAACATCTTAACAACACATCAGCGACAGAAGCAGCAACACCGCGCGTAAGGTATTCGCCTCACAGCACTTTAGGACAACAAAGTGCCCCCTGAATTTTTTTCTCTCTCTTCCTTTGTTCTCTTTTTCTTCTTCTTCTTCTTCTTCACCTCATTATAATGGCACATACCCACGTGGGGGGATTGGCCAAGGTGTAGTGGTATACATAAGAAAATTTTCATAGGATTAAACGTAAAATTTGAAAAATGTATTCATGAAAAACGACAGAAGAATAATTGAAGTGAAATTCACAGTGCTCCTTCTTTTTTATCTTCTAAATTTTTAGAATAGATATCGCATCATCATCATCGAACAGAACACGCAGAACGTGTCAGGAGCGCGAGCTCGAGCTCATTCCACGTCGATCGGCTAGCGACCGTTTCGAGTCTTCTTGCTTCTGTTCTGCAGCTTTTTGAGTGCTTGGCTCCTTTATCATCGTGGTCTGCGGTCTCCGATTGCAAGTAAGTGTTGTTTACCTGGTTCTGATGTCTTCGGAGCTGCGCCTTCTAGCGAAGGCCACGGGGGCCGCTGAAAAAGGGCGCAGTGCTGTCGCCACGATGGATGGATCGATCGCTGTATGTTGAAAAATGAACGGTGGATTGTAGGGCTCGCGCAGGGGTCTTTAACGCGACCGAAATACTTTTTAGCGGACTCATTTGCAGGCTCTGCTTGTTAGAATAATACCACTACGCGCTTCCGTGTTCTTCCGCAACATTTTCGTAGACGCTCATTACAGGTTACCTGCGGTCGTCTGCGGCCTCCTACCTAACACTGCTCGAGTTCTTTTCGGATAATTTGAGTTCCGTCACTGCAACGTTTGCGACAAATGACATTCACAGAAGTGTCATACGATGACCTGGCTCAGGCTCCAAATGGCACAGCGTTCACTTGCGCGGTCAGTTTCCTTGCTAGTGCAGTGCCGTGAAACCGTTCTGAGAAACCATCGCGAAAGAATCTTTGATCGTGCCTTCAGCCTGTGACCCCATGCTTAGCATATTGACCGGACCACGGTTCCGACGCAGATTTTTTATTTTGAAGCGAAAAGCTTCCCTACCCGCACCACACCCGCGTTTCGCGTGAGCCGACGGAGACAAGATTTGCCACAGCTGCGCATGCACGAAACCGAGTGACTTCACACGCGACACAAATAAAAAATAAATAAAAGACAAACAGTGCGCCAGGAAACTCTCATATCTCGGTGGATACCCGAACCGCACCGTAAGGGCCTTAAGGAAAATGAAATGAAATGAAAATTGGTTTTAAGAAAAGAAAATACCTGCCTCTCATATCTTGGTGTACACCCGAAAGGAATGGACACCACAGTACATGCCTCTAAAGCAACCTTCTAAGACAGCACCACATTCACTACTCGCGCGTCTCCTCCTCCGCCTCCGTACAGGCAGTGTGTGGACGGCGGAACGCCTCCACCGTTATAGTGGTGCTCCCAGCGCATTGTGCGCCAACTGCGACAGCCATGACGTCAATGCAAGTACAACTGCAGCTTTTCGCTTGTATATCCACGCTTAACCAGAGCTAAGCCACTGCGTAATTTTTTCGTGCAAGTTTCGCGATACTAGGGAGTTTTAGAATAGGGGGCTCCAAGCGTTGGGACCCGCCGAAGACGTTTGGGGCGCCGAAATCCGCATGCGCAGAACACAAGGCACGTCTTGCATCAACGCGTTATTGACGAACGCCGCAACGCAACGCAGCTCTATGTTCAGGCAACGTGGCGGCGCCTGTCGAAGCGGGGTAAATTGGTAAAATGGTTTTTGAGGAAAAGAAATGGCGCAGTGTCTGTCTCGCAAACCTCGGAGGACACCTCAACCGCGCCGTAAGGGAAGGGAGGAAGGTGGGAGTGAAAGAAGAAAGAGAAGAAGAGGTGCCGTAGTGGAGGTCTCCGGTATAATTTCCACCACCTGGGGATCTTTGACGTGCACTGACATCGCACAGCACACGGGCGTGTTTTGCGTTGCCCTCCATCGAAACGCGGTCGCCGCGGTCAGGTTAGAACCCGGGTACTCCGGCTCGGTAGACGAGCGTCGTAACCATTCAGCCACGGCGGCGGGTTCGAAACGGGGCCTCTCGCTTCACAACCGATTTGTTGTCGCTGCTACTCTGTGTCATATGTTCACGGCAAACGAATGGCACGCGAAGCTTTCGCTTTGTCTGAAGATGCCTGCACCACAAAATTTTAGCGATGAAATGCTCCGAATTTTCAGAATGCTTCCGTGTTTACAGGGCTGCTATATTCCGTTTCATACATCAAGTGCAACGCTGTGAAGGCTACGGAGTAGTCCGCAAAAAAAAAATAAAGAGACGTGTATCACTCCGCGCTGTTCTGTGGCCGTGTGGTCTAACGCGTCGCTCCGGAGAATCGACAGGCAATGGGGGTGCGTGTGTTCAAATCCCGCATGGTGAAACTTTTTTCGCACACTTTTTTTTTATCGCAAGTTGCACTGCGGATGACTTGAATGAGAAAACTCGTTTTGTTCAGAATCGCTCGAATGTTATGCCGAGTTCTGAAATCAACTGCATGCATCTGTGCATTTGACGCATGTTAGCTGTCCGAAATTCGTTGTCAATGAGCTCGCACCGGCTTTTGGTCAGCAGTGGCGGTTTTCTTTCCGATTCTGCAGCATTGTGACTATACTATTTTGATGCAAGCGAGAGATCTGTGCGAAAGTTGACGTTCATTCGTCGGGTTTCATTAATTAGCACAGTGGTGAGTGCTCCGCCGTGGCCCGATTAACAAGTGGCCGTCTGCAACTTCGATTTCGCCGTTGCCGAGGAACCCACTCTTTTGTGGGCCTCTCTTAAGGTACCGGGCATGTTATGAATTCTTCCGTGCGAACGGTTAGCGGCTGATCCAGCCTTCGCCAAAATAGTCTGGGACCAACTTCGGCACTGTGCTGTAGAGTAGCCCATAGGACTTGGCGAAAGCAATTATGTTTTACTGATCGCAAAGCTCAGAAGCAAGATGTGTGTTAATTTAGGATGCTAGTTTATCCTGCAGGAGTGGAAAAAATATATTCTAGACTTCTTAAACGCCTATTTTCTGACTGTGTGTGTGTAACATTGTTGTGCATATCTGCAATTCTTTTGTTTTTGTTAATATATTTTTCGTTCTTAAGCAAAGCGCGTTTTCCTTTGTCATTGAAAAGAGCTCTATAAGTTGGCTATTATATGCGGCAAAAGAGCGGTATATTTAAACTGATAGGTCAAATTATTTTTACACACACCACCTTGATATGGCCTGTTTTCCCGTGTTAAGTGTTAAATTTAGAACATAGTGTTGATTCACACAGTGACAGAAAATAGTACTGCCTCAAGAGTTACAGATTTGTTATCATGTACAAATGTATATGAAGGCAATACAGAGGCAAGTCAGCTTGTCTCAATTTCCCTGTTCTCCTAGAAGAGCAGAAGCTGCTCAGGCAGGATTTTCATGGAGCCAGGTAAAAGGAGTTCCAAGCTGTGGGAGTGTCAAGTAAGAATGCAGAAAAGGTTGTACAACGCTATAAAAAATATTTCGAAAGAGCAAACAATAAATGATTCGGGAAAAGAAAGAATGCTGACCCCGCAGTGTTTGCGAGAAATGGTTTATTCTGAAAACAGCCAGTGGCATGGATCACAGTGCATACAAATTAAAGAACACGTGCAGTGGATGTACACCAACACACAATCAGTCAAGTGCTCCAAAATTGGGGAAAAAAATGTGCAGCCATCGAACAACACTATTTCATAACACGAAAACCTGACCAATGTACTAACAAAGACATGACTGGAAACAAATTCACACTGAACTGAGCAAGAGCCAGCTTGAAATCATTCACATATCCCAAAAATTAAGGACAAAACATACAGTACTGGCTATCTCAACACTGGCACTGCATAACATGTCAAAACGACCAGAGATTGACAGTAATGCAAAACAACACCAAACCAGATCTCCATTTTCAAGACATGAAGATCAGACGCCCATACATATCATTCCCAACTCACACACAAAATGAGGCCCATTCCTAGGGGTTTGTGAATGTTCGAAATTTTTGGACAACACATTGAATAAATTTCTGTTCAGTTAGTCGAACGAATCAAAGAGTACATGTTCAAAATTATTTTAAATGACTCCAATTTTCTCTCAAATTTTCAGGTACTTTTCGAATAATTGACTCAGCGCTTGATTAAGCTCCACCGTATTTTTCTGCAATGATTCTTCCAAAAACTGCACACATTGACGACGAGTACGAATATTCGCATCCTAATTGGAAAAAGTACGATTTGCACTCCCTCAGAAATTCTACTTCTCTACAGACACAATTAACACGACCACCTCACCACCTACACTACCAGCTACTGCCCGATACAATTTGATGCAATGAATTCCAATGATGCAATAATTTGATGGAAATGTTACAAATTCCTCGGTAGACTCACCAACGCATACACCCAAATGCAGACATATTTCACATTTCCACCCACACACGCACAAAGTAATCACAGCATGCCGATGAGTCCTCTCTTTCCTCGGTCGCATGTGTATTACACATCAATTTGTAGTCAGACAAGTTCCTCGATGCCACTTAAATCTTCATCACTGAAATCAGTGATCAACTCATCAGAGGGGGAGTTGCACGAGTCGGAAATGCTGAAGTCAACCGGTTCAATTTCAGAGTCAACAATCATATCGCATTGCCATGCTTCAGCCTCAACTTGCTCCACATGAACAGAACAGTTTTGCCTGTTTTCCTGGCTTACAGACGCCACTGCTTCAGGCAGGAGCTTTTCCACATCAGCCAAAGTGAAACATTTGTCGCGACTTGCGATGTATCCCTTTACCTGGTTCCAAACAAGTTCTATGGGACTGTACTTGCAGTTTTATGGTGGTAAACGAAGGACTTCGTGGCCCTGGGTAGCCGCCAGGGTGTCGATGCGGTACACAAAGCTGGGTGTGTTTACATTCTGAGAAAGCTCCAGCATTCTGCCCTCACCATGTCCTGTGACCACGGAACACCTTTCTTTGTGAGCCAAAGCTGAATATCAGCTCTGCGTGTAGACTTGGTAGGTGCTTTTTCAAGAGCCACGCTATGATATGGAGCATTTTCCATGGCGACAATGCTTATGGCCGGAATATTTGGCGAAAGCTTGTCGGTGAACCACTTCTCAAAGTAGTTGCCATCCATCTGAGAGTGGTAGTGAACGTGGTTTCCCTTTTTTGCTCTGAAGAAGTCAGCAGCATCTTCCACGAATCCTGTTGCACTGCTCCCAGCATGTACAAGGATCAAACGGGCCCCCTTGCCGGAAGGTGCAGACAAGTAACAAGTGAAGGCGGGCTAGTTGGTGGTTGACAATGGAGTGCATATTGCAACCGCGCAAAACGACGCAGGACGAAGAGAGGCAAGCACAGGACAAGACGCGGAACTTCACCTTTGAAGTTGAAGTTCCGCGTCTTGTCCTGTGCTTTCCTCTCTTCGTCCTGCGTCGTTTTGCGCGGTTGCAATATGCACTCCATTGGTGCAGACAATCCTGTTGTTAAAGGGAGACTGAAGCACTTTTTTTGAAAATCGGGCTGGCAGCGGCATCCTATAGTTTTCCATGCTGTATACTGGAATATCGCATCCAAATAAGGGAAAAACAAGCTCGAATTGTCTTTTTTAGCCGAAATATGCGGCCTGTGCCGCGGGGCACGCCGCGCGGCGCGCCGCCGCTCGTGATTGGTCAAGAGAGGTCGTGACGTCACTTTGAGGACTGGAGAAGCTGCCGATGCGGATCCGGCGCTGCGTTGAGTGCAGATCGCAGCTTTCCGTGTCGTTGTAAGAGCGAATACGGCGACTATTTTTTTTTACTGACCTCCGAAGAAAAGGATACTACAGTTTGGTCATTCCCCATATCGCCTGAAACCAAAAAAGACACAAGAAAAAAATTCTACGCCTAGCACAAGCATACGCCAGCGTCAAAGACGCGATGCAGACCATGCGTAAAAGGTGCCAGCACAACCTCGGCTCGTATTCTCGGAAAGGAAGGGGCGCGAACAATACTCAAGTCAATTGCCACCACCGGACGCCTCCTGACTTGCCCGGAAGAGCTTCATCCTAAAGAAAAGGCCAAAGTACTGTGTACAAAAGATCCTGTTCTCAGTACGCGGCGTTGCAGGTTGGGGCAAAAAAGTATTTCAAGGAAACGATGAAGGAGCACAAAGTTGGTGTCAAAATTAGCGAAGCGCAGTGGCCAAGCACTGCGAGGCATGTGACCACAAGATAGTGACGCAATCATTGTGCGCTGGAAACCAAGCCAAATACGTGCACAAGGCTGCTGCTTCACTCGTGGCGCGTTCAGCAGATGCCAGAAAATATTAATCGCTGCCTCGGAAATGTTCGCCCTTCCTAGATTTGCAGTTTAGGTTCAGTGAAGTAGTTGCCAACTATATGTGTGTTTAAAAGCCAAGATAGCTGCAGCTCGCCCGCTGCCACAACTTGATGAAGAAACCGAGTGAGGTTGCGGTGTTTTTTTGCAAAAACTCGGTTGGCATTCATTTCTCTCATAAATTTTCATCCGAAATCAACGTCGAACGCTTTCTTTTTAATTGCTTAGCTACGATTAAACGAGATGCGGCATATGAAGAGCTTCGATCCTTGCTTGCTTTGCTTTATTGGGCTTTGCTTTGCTTGCTTGCTTGGACAGGTCGAACCGAGTATAAATCACTAGCCGAGCCTTGCTGAGCACGTCTCAGGTGGTCTGGCCGCACCTAAGCTGAGGAGAGCGACACATGCTTAAGCCTCTATAAGGATTCTTCAGGGGCTAAGTGAGCATGTTTCTACTTTTAAAAGAGGCGCTTCTTCGGAATGGTGACACGCCTCTCATGCGCGAGAAAATAGAAGGAACTGTGTCATGGTTCAGCCGCGCCTTTTCGACAGAAATCTCCAGATGTCCCATTAGGGACAAGCTCTGCATGTAGCCGCTCTTACGAAAGTGCTTCGAGCAGAGTAGGCTTGCTTTGGTCAGCTTGAATTCTTCGTCACAGCAGCGAGCGCTTGCGCTGCGAGCTTATAATCTTGCTAAAAACAGTGGAAGACGACACAGTCTCGGCCGTATTTGTTCATGGACACGAACGCAGAGTAGTACCTCGTGTTGAATCTGATTCTCAAGGTCGGCTGACACGCTTTGTCCGTCACAACGCACGCAGCTTGAGAAACAACGCGCGCTGAAAGCTCGCTCGGGTGCGCCGAAGTATCCCTGGCTCCTCAACGTGACGTCACGTTGGCCGGGATGGACGAGGTTTCCCTCTCCGCTGTTCTCCTCTCCTACACTCGCGCGGGGCGCGGGAGATTTGAACATCGCGCTTTTAATTGGTGATTGCGCCACTGTTTTAGCCAAAATCGAAAAAATAACTTCACAGACGTGATCAGCAATGACACTACTTCAAAACCCTAAAAAATTAGCTGATTCGAAAACCGCCTCAGTATCCCTTTAAACCTTTCAGAAAGGCATCCTGAGATGACTTAACAGTCTTGTCCTGCCAGACGTATTCTTTTGTGTGCCCTGCGTTGACCCAGGTTTCATATAGGTAGATGATGCACCTGTAAATACAAAACAACGGAGTGCACGAGTTAACTCTTGTCAGTAAACAAACACACGGCAGCATGTAAGCAGGCAACGGACTGCAAGAAATACACTGCAGACCACTGTCTCACAAACAGCCGCTCAAAGACAATCGAGAAAAAAAATTATCTCGGCTTTATTGCGCCGTTGTTTTGGGCTTATATTTCGCGCCCAGGCGGCATTTGCTAGCCACTTTATATTCACTGTATATTTGCATGGGGTACTTGACTAATTCGGCAACATTTTAAATCTCTTCACTGGCGGCGACTGCGAACAAAAATTCCCAACGTTCGCAGCAGTAGCGCCAGTAACTCGCACCACCGGAGCAACGGGCAGTGAACGGTGGGTGTTTATTCGTTCCTACGGTGACGACGAGATGGCACTACCCATTGCGGTGCTGCGAGATTTTTGGCAGTTTTGTTTTTGCATGCCACACAAATTGGGATTTAGCGATTAAATCTGACCCATGCAGACTCGTGCCCCACCCAAAAGTAGCTCAAAACTAGCCGTGAAACGTCACCTCTACGCAAAAGGTCCGCAACAGCAACGTGGTTAAGACGATTTCTTTTAAATGTGTCGTTCAGAAGCAGCACTCACTGTTACGACTACGAGGTTGCAACGCTAACATAAGCTCTATGTGAAGCCAGTCTAAACGTGCTGCTTAAGAAAATAAGCGCCAGTCTAAACGTGGTGCGTAAGAAAATAAACAAGGAACGACTCGTACTACCTGCCCTGTTCTCGTAATTCCTTGATCGACCGCAGGTACCTGCGACGCCAGACAATGTCACTTCGCTCGATCAGCGCAAGGTTCAGTTTTCTTTTTTCAAATGTGAATCCGATGTCCATCATCAACCTCCACAACGTCGTTTTCTTGAAGTTCGGCAGGTCCTCGTCGTCATTGACAGCCTTTAGCACACTGTCCAGTGTTGGGACTTCCCTCTTCGCGTACATACTGTGCACTTTCAGACGAATGGCATGGTTTGTGAAGCTGTCATTCTTGACTGTTCGTGAGCTTGAAATCTTCACGTCGCGAGGTCGTTTCTTCGGAGACGCCAAAGGCCCACACAGACGCCCCGCCTTGATTTTGGCAACGGTACAGGGAGATACTCCGGTGGCCTCGCTCACAGCACTCAGTACTTCCCGAACAGACTTATTCGGAAAACAGATCCAGATACGGGATTACACATTTGCAATTACTTGTTTGGCGTGCCTTGACAGCTTGGATGTACGAACCGTCGAGAAAATGCGTACAGGAGAGGTGGCCGAGGCCGCTGAGCAGGACGCCACTTTCTCAAAAGGGATAGGGAGCCGGACGCTAGACGGAAAGAGGAAAGAAAATGGAAGGAGTAAACACGACCAGGGCAGCCAGGGTTGCGGAGACAGCGAAAACGTGAAATGGAAAAATACGGCAAACGCAAAATACAAAATCACAGGTCTCGATAGATTCGCTCGCAATAGCAGAGTTTTTTTGTCACACTGATGACAAAAGTATTATCCACGAAGCCTGTCGGCAAAGCATTTGTTAGTTTTCGCTCACCACAAGTAACGCACTACTTTGTGTCACGGATGCAGGTCGCGCAAAAAGGAGCGTTGCTTTGGCAGCGTTGCACATGATGTATGAAACGGTTTTTTTTATAGGCCTTGCGAGCGCATCGTCTCACGTCAGAAAGCGTGGGAGGTTCAAACAGATTAACGAGTTTATTCCCAAAAAGCGATCGCAAACAATTGTCATTCTGTGAAGTTTTTTTTTTGTTGACTTTACTGTAGTGAATACGGTGCTGTCTTAGAAGGTTGCTTTAGAGACATGTACTGTGGCGTGCATTCATCTCGGGTGTACACCAAGATATGAGAGACAGGCATTTTATTTCCTTAAAAGCAATTTTCCTTCCATTTCATTTTCCTTAAGGCCCTTACGGCGCGCTGCGGGTATCCACCGAGATATGAGAGAGGCAGAAGTTGTTTCAGCTCCTTAAAACCAATCGGCCTTTTTCATTTTCCTGTGCTGGCACCTCGCGTACAACGCTCGAAGCTCACTGGAAGTGTACTGCGCGTCCAACCCGGCCGGACTGAGTGCCGTTGCGGAGCACTTTTTGTTGGAATCTATCGACGATGGCGTGTCCTGGGCAGCACCTGGTATGTGGAGAATTTCTAGGGCTGACTTATGCCGGGGTGTGAAGTCCGAGGCAGGCTGCTGTGCCCACTGAAGAACAAATTCTTCAGTATCTCCGATCATCCCGCATGCGATACGATCGCCAGCTAAGCAAGGGCCGCCGCTTCAAAGATGAAGGCTACATTCGGAACGTAATGTTGAATGAAATATCCACAATCATTTCGCATTTATTGGTGGTAGTGCTGTTTAGCTTTATCAATTCATGCCGCAGCTTAGTTGCATGGAGGCTGACCTGCGTATAGCCGCGATATTGAATGTGCAAACTCGTATGTGCTTGCTTGTGTGCGATTCCAGTTTGCAGTGTTTTAATGTAGGAAGAAATGAAATGACCACATTTTTGCCTCGTGTGTCCTCTATTTTTTCTTCCGTTCTACCATCCCGTCCGTAGGGATCCGTATGGATATGCGCACTGCAAAACTTTTAGAGATAACTTAAATATACCCGATTCACTTTTTGCCCTACCTGGATACAAACCTAAAGCCATTTTTGGTGACGAACTGGAAGCGTGTGAGGCTACCGCCGCAGTGCACCTTTGCTTGTTTCTTGAAAAAGTTTCCTGCGGTGAGCGCATGCCATGGTATTATACGTGGACTTGGACGTCTGACACATGGGCTGTGTGGAACGCTTCAGTGGAGGGCTCCGTATTAATATATGCGACTTGGACTTATTTCACATGCATTGACATACACAGCACACTAGTGCTTTTGTATTTCGCCTCCACTAAAACGCGGCTGTCGCGGTGTGCATCGAAACCGCGATCTTAAGATCAGCGACCGGAAGTCTGGGTGCCGCGGTGACATCCGAGGCTTTCCTGCCCATGAATGAAAGATTTCGCTATACACTGCACACGCAATTCACCGCGGTACCTCGTCGGTACCTGTCACAAAGTGATTCCCGCACAGACTTGACGTGCTAGACGGTGCCCAAGGCCGGCCAAGATCGTCGAGCCGGCGAACAGCTTTTATCCACGCTTCGCGTCGAAGGCGGTCCCGGGAAGCGCTCGGAGAGCGAAAAAATCCGACTTTGCTTCCCTTTACATATTGGGCATTGCAGCCGTATGCAACACATGTCGTAGGCATCGCCAAATGCGTCGTGCTGAGCGCCCGACGGCTGCAGCAAAGCACCCGCCGCGTTGGAAGCCGGTTTGTTTACACTTCCAGTATGTTTCGCGACACCGCCGCCAGGGGATGGGCGCATGCGCAGTCGCGTCGTGAAAAAGGCGGATTCTCTTTTAATTTTCGTTTCTTTACGGCGCGGTTCGGGTGTCCACCGAGATATGAGAAGTTCCTCACGCACTGCTTGTCTTTTATTTATTTTTTTTGTTTGTGCAGCGTGTGACGTCACTCCTTTCGGGTGTACACCAAGATATGAGAGACAGACATTTACTTTCCTTAAAACCAATTTTCATTTCATTTCATTTCATTTTCTTTAAGGCCCTTACGGCGCGGTTCAACGTATCCACCGAGATATGAGAGAGACAGGCGTCATTTCCTTTCCTTAAAACCAATTTTCTTTTCATTTTCCTTCCCTTATGGCGCGGTTCGGGTATCCACCGTGACGTCACGCAGTTCGCGCATGCGCAACCGTGGCTTTTTCTGACGATGGGGCCAACGCTAGCCTCGGTGTTGACTAGCCTAGCGAAGCTTTTCGCTTCAAAATTAAAAACAATAGCGAAAGTTAGCACTGCGCCTTCCTGCCGAGGTGGAGCAGCATGTGGGAAAAAATAAAAAATGTAAAAAGCACTTCTTTTATGTTGCTTTTCTTTCGGTTATAAAATGCGAATTCAGTATTGCCAATAAGTGACCAGGTATATGAAAGAAAAACATCTTAGTTTGTTTATGTTTATTTCTTATCATTTCTCTCCTCGGCTGTGTACGCATGCGTGTACGCGTCCGTATCTTGAGGGCTTGGGCCCCCTGTTCTAAATCTTTCTATCAACTCCGGCGACGCATGCAGCCAAGGAACCACACGCGCCGCCGTGGTGTGTCTGGTTATGGCGCTCGGCTGCTGACCCAAAAGACGCGGGTTCGATCCGGGCCTCAGCGGTCGAATTTCGATGGAGGCGAAATTGTAGAGGCCCGTGTACTGTGCGATGTCAGTGCACGTTAAAGGACCCCTGGTGATCGAAATTTCCGGAGCCCTTCACTACGGCGTGCCTCATAACCTGAGTCACTTTGAGACGTTAAACCCCAGTAAACCAACCAAGCAGAACCACACGCTGTGCACTGGGCTGCCGTGGCAGATCTACGCTGCTCGGCTGCGTGGTCATTACAGTAAACCCGTGCGCTCTCTGGCCATGCTCACACTTGGCAAAAGAAAGGCCAGCAACGCGTCAAAAGCGGGCGCGATTGTCTGTCGCGTTAAGAAACGCGGTCACTATATTTCCTGGCGATCGGAACCATCTACTGATACTTTCAGCTAAAGCCGCTCGCTGGAGGCTGCTTCGATCTTGTAAGCAGTGTATATGGCTATCGACCGATCGACATGCAGTTAGGCCTTTGGAGATTAGGTGTCTGATATTAGGGCGAAAGTTCTATTACTACATGCCTCCTAAGGTCATTATTAATGGGCGTTTGACCTTGAGGTCCCGGAGCGCATGCAAACCACATGACTTCCAGAGGCGTACCTGCGCACGCTCGCGGGCTCCGCTGCTCTGATACCACGTGATTCGGAAAAGGTGTAACAGTTGCTACGTCAGCGGTTTCTCCTTCGGTTTCGCCATGGGTGAGGCACGCGGCATACCGAGTGTTTCAGTTCTATTGTTTCTATAGTTATACAGAGCCTTCGCTCTGTACAACTATAGGCTTAGAGGAGTTGAGCCTCACCATAAAAGCTCCTCACCCTGCGTGCGAAATATCCGTGCTCCTGCTATGAAACGACCCCAGCAGCGAGTGCTCGGCAAAGGGGTCGGCATTCGATAGGTTGGGGCAACCAAAAGGAAATAAAAATAATAAGCCCCTGCAGTAAGAAGGCCGCATCGATCGCCGGCACGGTCGTCGTCAGCTGCTGTGTAGCGATCCGCGTCGGGCCAAGCGCGCCTGGACAGCCGCCGCACGGGTTCGGTGTTGGGGCGCAGCGCAGGTTATTGCTTGCCACCTGATCGCCTCCTTGCAATGCACGAACAATTAAAAGCAGTCTCTTCATGAAGCGAGAGAAAGCGGTCTGTCGATAACCTGAGCATTTTGTTTTCGCAGAGGCCCTCCAAGCTACAGCCAGTTGTCCATCGGCTGTTATCGTGCGATGGACATATCTTCAGGTAGGTTTCACTTCACCTGGTGACAAACGCAGGTTCTTTTTCGTAAGAATGAGCGCGTGATTTCGCGGCGTACATTCCTGCGAACGCAGCCGAATTTACGGACGGGCGTCGCCTATAAGCCTCCGTATTGTGCGTCGCAAGCAGTCCAACTTCCGTAAGCACGTGTGCGTCAGCCGAAGGGTGCTCTAAGTGATGGGATGCTATTCATCCAGTCCCATCCTGCCCAAGCTTTATGGTAGCGGATGAGCGTGTCTATGCGAGGAAGGTTGTGATAGGCGCAGACACTGGGAGCTCACGGTCAAAATTAGCCTAAAGCATCACCCATCATCCGGCGAATTCTGCCTCTCTATTGAATAACTTAAACTACAAGCTTGTTCGGTATTAAAAATGCATTAGCAGTGATCTCATACGAAAGTTTGAAACAGTTGAGGGGCGGTCATGCGAAAGAAAATTACCAATTTGGACGTAGTAATTAGTTGTAAGCATTTAATAACTGTTTCTAATAATAAGCAGTCGTGCGAGAAGAAGGACCAAAGTGCGCTACAATATTATTATATAAAAATATAGGTCAAATGTTTAAGGGAATCCCCCAAGTTGGAGTAGATTTGTAATAAGGTAGTAATTACTCATTGACGTCCACCCAAGCGCAGCCATACGGCTACAAAGGAAAGCTACTCCACCTTGGGGGATTCCCTTAAACATTTTTTTCACTTCCAGTTATTGATCAATTCGCTCTCGCCCTACCATAAGCTTGCCGTCCAGGTTAGCTCAAATGGTAAAGCGACTGCTTCGGTGAAGCGGTGGTGCCGGGTTCGAACTCCGGACCAGGACGAATTTTTCTTTAACTGCGAAGTTTCCGTGAAAGCTGTATTGATTTCCTTTGTAGCCGTATGGCTGCGCTTGGGTGGACGTCAATGAGTAATTACTACCTTATTATATAAAAATATAGCGAAATGTGTTAGCGTTCAAGTAGAAGCAGTAAATACTTAATCCGCTCAGTAATCTTAGCAGTAATCTTAATCCACTCGCTACGCCATTAGGAGTTGTAAGTTAAAGTAAGCTTGAGGCACAAAGCAGCAGCAAGACGAAATACGAGACGCGTACAACGCGCGCCAAACTGTTTCACTCTGGTTGTGAAAACAGGCTCTCTACCAAAGTTGTGTACTCCGCCAATTGTGTTCAAAATGCCATGGCACATGACAGGGCGACGATACAGGGATACGCCTAGCCGTACATCACTGACCTGCGCGCAAGACACGCGCATCCACACAGGGAGTAATATAGAGCTCTATGCTGCCCATGCTTAGCTCGGTGTGCTTTCTAATGCTGTGCTGGACATGGCTAGCCGTGTACTCAGTAGTGCTGCTGAGGCTGCCCGCCATTTCCAGCGAACACAAGCAGCTACACAAGGAGATGAGAGCTCAGCCCAGAACTTGGCGCAGTTCAGTGTGTGACGGCGTTGGGAGTTGGGCGCATTGGTGCGTATTTATGGAAAGTGACTGCAGCTAAAAAACAGAAACAAAACAGGACGACGTCTGTTTTTCGTCCGTCATTCCGTTTTTTTTTTTTTAAGTCCATATAGCGTGAAGGAGGCCGCCGAAGCCCCCACGACGCGCGCCTACCGGTGTTGCTGAGAAGGGGACAGTTACTAGGTCGAAATGATTAGTCGGCCCCAGTCACGGACAGTCTAGGAAGTGCTGTTAGCAGCAAATCAGAATTTCGCCTTTCTATTAGAAAGCCTAACCGCGTCTTCTGGTAAGTTTTTATCCCACGCAGGCCTTAACCGTGACGGTTGGTGCGTTCGGGTCTCACAGCTCGCGCTGTTCCCGGGGCGAGAAGAAAAGGTAGCTGCCACTGAGGTCAACGAGAGCGCGGTCTTTGTGGTGTGCCATAGGCGCTGAATGAGTGCCAGGCGTGTATGACGGATGACGTGCACCGACTTTTGAATGATTTAAGCATGTCCTCGATGGCATCGCCTATTTACCCATCAGAGAACGAAGTGACTTTTGTGTGTGACCACACTGAAAAAGTGCGATATTACGCATGCGTTCTTCCAAGGACCCGTGTAGGGTTCCGCTGCAGTTAACCTGAACAAATTCTCAATTGTTGGATCGTAAGCAAATTCCAACTTGCCCAAACCTTCACGCTGCTCAATAATTTCGAGTACGTGGGGCTCTTTTTATCTTGAATGTTTAGGTCTGTGTGACCTCGTTTCCTTGGCTGCCAACGCCGGATGTCAAGCACGCGCCCTTGGATTTTGCTTTCGCTCCGAGATTTTACCTCCGGGTGGCGCTTGTGTGTGTGTTTACTTTCGTCGACGTCTTCCATGCCGCACCATTCCTCCCAGAAGAATTTACAGAGTTTTCCAGAAGAGCGTCATCCAAACCGAGACTTAACACTCGAGTCAGTCGGCTGCTGAAACTGCCGAGCCTATCATTAGAGGACCCATACAATCACCGTAGAATGCGCGACGCTACTCAACCTCGTCCGAGAGTTGCGGCCCACGGCTGTAAGACAACTGCGTGGATGGACGAGAGGCTGTTAAGGGCGGTAGATCACACAACTGCCACTTGCAGTCGGGAGCGATTACCGGCTGTAAGCTCATCTGCCGTTTACAAAAACACAAAAGAAAACAAAAAACTATACCTCAACCTACTCTTCAGACGCCGAAGTGAGCGAAGTATTGCACTTGCTCGTGCCAAGTTTTGTTTACTGTGAGCTGCCGTTTCATACGTCAGAGTACATGCGAAGCAACAGCCAGCACGCAATGCTTCCGCCAGCCGTCGATCGCCTCCCAGGCTGGCGATGCCAGGGACAGGAGGATAACCTCCGGTGCCTGACCAGCACCAGCCGCTGCGCACATCAACGGCACCGGAGGCTTCGATGGTGCTTTACGCGGACAGTCTTCGCTTCTTTACTTTGTAAAGCTGCTGTTGCACAGAATTATTCAAGTCTGCGTGCAGAACTTTGAACTTTGCAAAAAGGCTTGGTTTCCTGCAATGCGTTATCGCCTATCTGACGTCATTTAAATTCTGGAAAATTACAATGCCAATTTCCGCCTGCCGAAGGGGTCCCTGTGCGTGCGATGGCATGCTGTTTCAGCAGCGCATAACGGCCGCACCAACTAGCCTGATTTTTCGTCTTATACGTTCGCAGTGCAATGTGTTCCAGACGCCGTTCACTGGTGAAGTGTCTACCTGTGGCGGGAAAAGACACATGTTACAAAAACGCACTTTCTGAAGGGTGGTAGCGATTTACGCTGCACTGTGACCAAATCAAGCATACCGCTGGAAACGGTACCTAGCCATGAAAGAATGGAGTGCAACGCTCTCTTTTACTTTTTTGTATGTGAGCAACAGATTTTGGAAACCTGCAGGCTTTCTACAGGATCCGCTAGTCGCGCTGCTTGGTTCATATCTGGCTAAGCGGAACACAGTTAGGCATATACGTTGCCGTCGGCCGCCTGTGTTCCGCGAAGAGAACGCGGACAGTGGGTTCGGAGCTTGCAGACAACTGAAGACCAGGATCCCAACATGTTCAGGTCCAGAACCGCCAAACACGGAGAAAATTTGGGCGCGAACTGGCTGCTTTCTTTGGCCCGCAAGCTGCTTCTTAGTTGTCTACCCACAACTGCGTGCACAAGGAACACTTGGACGTTTATTTCGTGTGCATGTGTTTCAAATGCGAATAGGGCTTAGGGCCACAGTGACTGCGCTCCTGCAATGCCTGCGTGGGGTAAATTGTAGCTCCTCTTCTGGCTTCGAATCGCGATCATAGGTCACTGATATTGCACCTTTCAGACGACTGCTTTGTTTCATTTGTCTTTTACTGACTGTTACTCCCACTACTGCTCGTCTTTCCGCTCACTTAGGGGGTGCCATACGCATCGGGGACGGAACCATGGAGTCACCAGGCTCGTCAAAGGTAAGCTGGTTTCTGGGCATGGTTACTTACTTCGCGGTTGATTTGGAATACCGAGTCTATAACTAAAGGTCTTACTTTAGAGTTTTAGCATGTGATTATAAAGATACTCTGTACTGTCCCGTGAGACAGATTTTCAAAAACTTTCTGAGAAGCGCAAATTACGACAGATACTGAATACGAGATACATGTGATAATAATGTCAACTGTGAAATGCCTCCAGTGACCTGCAACACAGTGTGTAAGTAAATACCTGTCCGAACTTGCGCGACAAATGAAATGTAGACACTGGCTAGTCTAGCTGACGAATACTTTGACTGTTTTCTTTACATGGACTGCCTTTATTCAATATTGTCTTCGTGCGTCGCTGATGCACAACAGATTTCAGTTTGCATAATTTTTCTCAAGATACAAAACTCGTATTTTATGTAGTGTTACGTTGGTTTAAAAAATTCAGGAATTTTTAAACGCTTTGATTTGCGTAATCTTCTCCTTATTTAGACGCTTGTAAATGCCCCCGTATTGCGAACTGTGGCCACAGAAGCGTTTATCAGTAGCAAAGAGCAGTTTTTGTGGCTGATACTTTTGTTAGACATAATTTCGACAAGTAACACATTGCAAGCTTAAAAATCTGTCGAGACGAAAGCGTATATTCGTTAAGCGATGGGACGCTGCCCGAAGCATATTTGTTTCCTTGCTACGCTTGTTCGAAGCGCCCCTAAACCACGTCCATAGAATCGGCCATTTCCTCAGTTGCGAGGCTTTCTCTTCGGTGTAGTGGGCGCGAAACCTGCTGTGTCACTCTCGCGGTGCACGATGCGTGAATCGTTCGGTGGCACACATGTGACGCCAACGACGCTGAAGCGATGTTGGAGGCGCTGTTGATGACACGCCGCCGCACATTTTTCTTTTTTTTTTCACGATGTGCCCCAGGGCGCGTTCGGCGCTTCTCACTAGGATAAAGCTGTCCACCTGTGTCAGGTTGCTTTCCTAACGCAATGAACGTGACGCTTATAACTCGAAAGAAGGCGAGGGTTGAAATAAAAGCGTGAAAATCCGAGCAAGGACTACTGCGGAGTGTCAGACTGGCCCATAGGAGGTTACAGCGTTTACTTGTGTGCCCGTATTGATGTCCTTATCGGCTAAAGCTACGAGAGCATCGAGGGACAAGTAGATTTCGGTCGTCCCTCCATCGTCTCCGACTATAGCTCCTCCATGACAGCCAGCAGTTTTTGTCTGCTGCTTTCCCTTTCTCCTCGCCAATGCTACTACGCCCCGAGCAACGGAGGCAGGCCAGGATCTGCGCGGACATAACGCGCATTCATCATCCGACATCCGTGAAGTGCAGCTCGGGTAGCTGTCGCTTCCGGGTTGCGAATGCTGAACCGAGTGCCCCAACTCTCGCACGAGGCGTACAACCGCTGTCGGTTGGTTTTCATGCTACATCATACTTGAGCGTGTCTGGCCCAGTGATCTGTCGGAATCTCTCTGCGGGCCGCCTCGATTCACAGGCCAGGGACAGGCGCCTGCTGGAATTCGCCCCATGGAGGTGGCTTCACAGGCTAATCGTGCAGAAGGCGCCTGATTTGCCCGTGGTGCACTCGCACTATAGCGCGCATGGTTTGTGCTCTCCCCTGGTTTTCGAATTGGGTTGTAGCAGTGCCGCCGTAGCGCTTCTCTCATGAGGCTGTCGGAAAGAAAAGCGGCGCAGGCAAGAGATGCGGTTCACTCCGCGATGCCGCTGGAAACCAACCGAGCCACGAGTGTGCGTCCAGCCCGCTCTTCCATTTTCTCGACGAGTCATATCGTTATTTCGTCTTTAATGTTTTTTTTTACATGGGGGTTTACTGCCAAGTCTTAAAGGAGGAGAGTCCTGTAATGCGAGAAATGTGGATCTGCTGATCGCTGGCGTACGTGAGGACGCATTTCGGAGTCGGAAGGACGCGTTTAATCCCTAGCGGACGCACTTTGCCCAAGCCCATAAGTCACTCACGTATCGGGTATGACTTCCCTCAGCACCTGTTCTTGACCTCTTGAGTGGCCATCTGCAGCAGCTGCTAGCGTGGCCGTCTTCAGCCCGTTAGACAATGAGGCTGGACGAAATGTTTGCATAGTGGTATATGCTACTCAGGTTGTTTCCCCTGTGTACAGCTTGTACGGGGCCCTGAACCTAGTCAGGTGCAAGGAAACACCTTTTGTTCGGGGTGCTTCAGTTTCTATATGAGGAAACTGATAATAAGCTTCAAACTTCAAAATAAAGCGATAGCATGGAGGCAGAGCATCCATCTCGCGTGCAACAGGACCACTGTTCGAATCCCTGTGCCGCACAATAGCAAAAAAAGAAAGCCTTACATCGAGTGCATAGAGAAAAGACAGTTGGTGAGAACCAGACATCTGCAAATTTGCTGAAGGATGATAGGGACATTGTACTGGAAATACATGCCCCCAGTACGCGCAGTGTCTAATGATCTCGAGCGTACCGGAGTCTTGGAAGAGCGCTTATGCCATCTTAATCCACAAGAAAGGAAGTCAAGGAAAAGGGACGTCAAGGGCTTTAAATATTACAAACCCAACAGATTACTTTGTTTTGTATACAGTGTATTAGATCAACATTTAACTTCAGCAATCAAAGCACCAGGGTGGCTTTCCGAAAGGGTACTAGAGAATGAGTCATATTTACACCATCACTCAGGCGATAGAGAATAGCGCGGAATATAACCAACGACTATATTGAACCTCTATAGAATAAGAGAAAGCATTTCACTCAGCCGAAACCAGAGCACTGTAATGCAGGCATTGCGTAACCGGATGTTGAAGACGCTTATGTAAATATTTTGCATGTTTTCCATATCGTTTGCACAGCGACCGTTGTCTGTTGCAGGCAAGGTGATAACATCCGAGTGCCCGACAGGGAGACACAATATGTACATTTCATCGGGTGTTTATGGGAGGTATTCACAGGACTTGATTGGGAAGAATTGGGGATGAAAGTTAATGACGTATACCTCAGTAATCTACGATTCACTGATGACATCGGCTTGCTAATTAACTCAGGGGACGAGCTGCAAAGTATGATTAATACCTTGACAGGCAAAGAGGAAACACGAGTCTGAGAATTAATGTGCAGAAAACTATACAGTAATGTTCAACAGTCTTGGAATGGAACGGCAGTTTACGATAGTCAATAATGCGTTGGAAGTCGTGAGGGGAATGCATATACTTTTGGCAGGGAGTGACCATAGAACCGGACCATGGGAATGAAATGCCTAGGAGAATAAGAATGGGGCAGAGAGCATTTAGCAGGCACTCTCAGGCGAGGAATAGCTGTTGAACAATATCCTTCAAGAGCGAATTACATACAGATGTATTTTGTACTCACGCACGGGGCAGAACCGTCGAGGCTAGCAAAAAGGGGTCAAACTAAATTGAACACAACGCAGCCAGCTATGGAAGGAAAATGACAGGTGCGTGCAACGTTGACAGACAGGGTGAGAGCGGAGCGCATCAGGGAAACAAACGAGGGTTAATAACATCATCATCATCATCATCAGCCTGAATATGGCCACTGCAGGGGAAATGCCTCTCCTATGTCTCGCCAATTAACCCCGTCCTTTGCCAGCTGCGGCCACCATATCCCCGCTAACTTCTTAATCTCATCCGCCCACCTAACTTTCTGCCACTCCCCTTGCTACGCTTGCATTCTCGTGGAATCCACTCAGTTGACCTAAGGGACCAGCGGTTATGGTGCCTTCGCATTACATGCCCCTCCAAGCCCATTTCTTACTCTTGATTTCGACTAGGATGGTCATTAAGCCGCGTTTGTTCCCTCACCCACTCCGCGCGCTTCCGATCTCTTAACGTCACACCTGTAATTTTTCTTTCCATAGTTCGCTGCGTCGCCCTTAAGCTAAGCTTAAACATGTTTTACCAACTGGCTCAGAACACCATTCTGCTTAAGCTAAAGCGTTCATGACGGCCTAGTCGAAATCAAGAAGAAATGGCTTGGGCAGGGGACATGCAATGCGAAGGAAAGATAACCGCTGGTCGGTCGTTACGGGTAACAGACTGGAATAAAAGGGAAAACAAGCATATTAGTCGGGTGGTCGGGGGACATTAAGAATTTTGCGGGCATAAGTTATCCGCAGCTGGCACAGCACCGGGTGATCTAGATGGGTAGGGGAGAGGCCTTTTCTTCGGCAGTGAGCGCAGTTAGGATTATGCTGATGATATCGATATGCTTGGCCCATATTGTTTGTCTGCTTTATTGGCCTTGTAGTGTAGCGAACCTGAACCTTCTTCTGGTCAATCCTCTCCGTGTTCTTTCGTCACATTCTCGCTCTGTCTCCTTGTCCTTATTTTATGTATATATATTTTTTTAAAAAAGAAACGAATGCCAAACGATTTAAACGTCAAAACGGCTTGAATCAGAAAAAGGCTGATGCATCATTTAAACCAGTTACGACTATCCAAATAAACAACGCCTTGGATGTTTTTTCTTGGCCTCCGTCTTTTCCCATTGGTTTTCGACAGCATGAACCCTACGAAGCAGCCCAATGTGTAGCTGACGGCAAGATCGCTCATTTGCGAGGGGGTGGTTGCTTCCTTCTGTTGTTAACCCAACGCTTTGCTGCCACTCAAACGTAATGGCTGCCGCCTTGGAAATTCGGCTGGAATTGGGTGATAACTCAGTTGTAGGCAAGAGCCAGCTGGCGCGAAGGTGTCAGGTCAAGCTGACGAAGGCACTCTGTGTCTTACGCGGTGGTCCATTTAAACATTTATTATCATCACTCCCATGTTGAAGACCACTAGCGTTAGATTAGAGCCAATTCCGTGCAGAACCCTGTCGTTGAAGTCTCAGTTGCCAGGATGAATATAAGAGTAGAGTCGCTGATGTTGTTTTGCCAGCCCGTCCTGCAATGCTGGTGGTTTTCCCTCACACTAAACGTTCGCAATCTTTGCTTCTGTGCCGATGATTTCATTTCCGCGTGGACACTACATTTCGTGAGGGTATTCTTGCAGGAGGGAGGAGCCCCCGCATTAAGATCCTGCGGGGCCTCCCAGAGCGGCGACCCCGCTGCGGACGGCACGTCCGACATCCTCCAGCCGGGCTCCGCACCATCGTCAAAGGTCGGTGGTTTTACCCTCTGCGCTCAAGCACCTCGTAGATTCGCGCCTTTGCATCCTCATAACAGGCGAGAGTGTAGCGGAAGCAAGCCTCGACATAACCGTAGTCGCGTTCTGATTGCATATGGGCTTGACTGCAAGTCTTACAAATGACTGCAGGCTTTGTACCCATGGCTAAGCTAATGTGAAATGATAGAGCGACGATTAAAAGCTTGCGATTTCTGAGATTGAAAAAACCACATCAACTGACTAGCAGGACGAAAGGAAAGAGAAGAGTGTACACACGTTCTGCAGCGCGCCTTAACCTTAAAGAAACCCGCATCTTCTGAGGCGCAGATTCCATCAGTAGCCTTTACTAGTTGCACTATGCTTCCCTTGTGCCTCTCGAGTGGCGCTTGTGGTTTTCTTCTATTCCTTTCATTCACGCGTAGATAGAAAACCCAACTCCTCAGTTACAAGGAGAATATTCCCTTGCGCATGCTTGCTAGCCCTTGTTCATCCGTCACCTGTCAACAAGCTTGCCCTCATTTTTTTTACGTTCCTGATTTATTTTACTGATATGTTGAGACAAAGAATAGTACCACCGCGTAAGGCAAATGGCTTCCCATGCCCGATATGACCAAAGGTGGACGCGTGTTACGCCTCCTCTCTTCTTACGGAGGAGGCGCTGCTGCGAGCAACAAAGAAAGCAGCGGTCGAGACAATCACCTGCGTCAGGGTGCCGCCTGCGTCCTCTTTCCTGTAATAGGAGCCTAGCTGCGACTTCAGCGCTTGTGAAGGCACATTTGCCAGACTAAGTGACGGAAGGAAAAGGAAATAAACATGTTCTGTGACTCTAGGAAGTACTCGGGCAAGAATCGCAGGACTGATTCAGCAGCAGGCTACAAAGGAACGCCGCTGTCCACGTGTGACGCCTATTCCGTCTCCGCGGGCCGCCTCGATTAATGTCACAGAAAGTGGCGGCTGCTTCAATTCACGTTTTCGAGGTGACGTCGCACAGAAATGGCGCCGAAAGCGCGTTCTTTATCGATGCTTTTCTCGCGTTAGCGGAGCCGTGTACTCGCGTGTGCGGCATTTGTTATTGAGAAAGAGCTTTTCAAATTCTATTGCTGAAATTACTGTTCTAACGGAAACCAGTCTCATGAAGAAGGCGGAAGAAATAGAGCGCGCTTGCGACCTCAACGCATGAAAATGCGCGAGAAAGTCCTCGAGGCAATTAACGCTGTTTACACAGCGACAGCTTGAGAAATCAACGAAACCTCGGGCGCGCGCCTAATCTGCCGTCTCCTTTCATGGATGAGCCATCCTGGAACCGCGGCTAGAAGGTATAGTTCCACGTAAATTGCCAGCGTAAAGAAAAGGAGGTTTGTGTGCATCTGTAGTGAGCCTAGTGGGTGTGGAGTGCGTATAACGTAGTGGGGTGTATCGGCGCAGTCGCACGTTCGGTCGTGCCATCGGCTGCCGACGTTGCGTCCCTCTCACTACGAGCAGCTGTGAGCTCCTCTGTGCTACTCCGGAGGTGCATGTTTCCGCGTGACTCGATTGCACCTTTGCGGCCTCTTTGCGAACACTTGCTATAGGAATACTTTGGACGGCGCTGCACGAAGCTGCTTTCAATGGATCCGCTTCAGTCCTCAAACGGCTTGTTTTCAGCAAAACTTAGGCGCAAGCAGTGTTTCAGATGGAAGTAATGAGAAAAATTAGTACTCCATATCGAAACTGCAGATCGATGATGACGGCCTAAAAGCGCTCTTTTCGGGACTTAAGGCTTACTGATTTGTGCCCATACTCTTGGTTCGCTATCGCTCGCGGGTGATGGCAGCTAGCTTCGAGCGTCGAATTGAAGAGTCCACCTAGGAGGCAAGTGATTACGTAAAAAACTTGGCCACGCTATACGGTCTGCCCGCCCGCTTCCGACCATACATTTCTCTTGCTGCATTCCTCGACACTAATGCTCACTCTAACTGGTGGCGTCCGCTGGCGGTTCGCGCATTTGATCCCGTACGTCAGACGCGCAGCTACCTGAAATCATACCTCGTACTAGCTTATTCTATAGGCCCGTGTACTGTGCGATGTCAGTGAACGT
Source organism: Amblyomma mixtum (assembly GCF_055824585.1). Lineage (NCBI taxonomy): Eukaryota > Metazoa > Arthropoda > Arachnida > Ixodida > Ixodidae > Amblyomma > Amblyomma mixtum. The sequence goes on from NC_143014.1 coordinate 303,873,695, forward strand.
TAAAGTACCTCAGATGTTTGAAATTTCCGCAGCCCTTTACTACGGCGTTCCTCATGGCCTGAGTCGCTTTGAGACGTTACATCCCATAAACTAAACTAAACCACAAATATTTTTACTTTTAAATAAAATAAGTAAATAAACCTAAGTTTTCAATGTCTAGACACTATAAAGCTGCACACGCTTACTCTGGCAAATGTCAACAAATCATTGTTCAGAAATGAAAAACATTTTGATATCAGCAGACGTTGCCATAAGAAAAGGGAAATTTCAGTGCATGTCTCTTTGGCAGGGTTAATTGTTACTGCGAGTGAGCCTGGCAGGCTATGCTCGTGATGGGCAGCTGTAAGTTTGTTTTGGGAAATGTGTTAGAAATGCAATTCGTGTAAGTTTGCAGATTCTGGTGTTATCTTGCTAATACACAATACACACGAGCATATATTGAAATCTGGGCAGTCTATGCAACGCGTCAGAAGGAAAAAATAAATTAACATGTGAAAAAAAACGACATAAATTTCCGTAAGTGAAACAGAATTTCATTTCAGAATCAAGGACATTTTAACCAGTCAACTCTTCACTTCTGATTTGTCGCTCTACGCTCTAGACCAGGGCGTCAGTTCTGTAAGATGCCATTTATCCGCATGACACTAGAAACTCGAGTGCCACTTGTAATGCTGTTTCTACCTGGTTTGGAATTTCCAGCGGCAGCTGTAGACGTTTGCCGCTGAAGGTGCACCGCAGCTCCTCTGGGGCGTCCATTCACAGTCTTGGGGGGGCTGTGTGATAACCGCTTAAACCTTGTGCTTAAATTGTGCTGTGACTTCGACTGCGCCCGCTATTGGCCCTCGAGTTTTTAGCGCGCGTAATTCTTGTTTGCACACGGAGCTTTGCCGCCAAATTTCCTGACATTATTCGCCAAGACGTTTCATAATGAGGCAACGAGAGGTAAGTCGCGCACATCATTCACCGACTTTACCTCTTCGGAATGGACGCAATCTTTTTGTACGGCTTACGCTTAGCCAGTTCATAAATTATGCGGAAAACAGTGCGAAAAGGAAACACGAAAAAAATTGCGCGAAACTTTCGTTGTTTTCACGCGCGCTTGTGCGTAGCTTCTTTCTTTATGTTTCTTTCCTTTTGCGCTGTTTTCACTTTGGAGGCGCGCGATGACAGTGCGCTTACGTCGCTGTCGAATGCTCGACGCAGCCTGCAATGGAGCCAGCCGTGGATATTTCGAAAGTTGCTCATCACTTTGCCTCTGCGGACGAGTTTACGGGAACCCGATCGCAGTGGGTCCAGTCACCTCAACTCTCTGGCTGCGCCTTCGAACCCGATGCCGGCGGGTCAAAGACAGTTGCGGTGCCCCCTCTGAGGCGTGACGGCGTAAGTAGGAAGCGAGCTGCTGCTGCAGTTCTGCCTTGCAGATAGCTTTATTCCCACGCCTGAAAGAGATCGAATGCCTGGAGGGTCTGGGGAGGTCTGGCGAATGAGGTTTACATGAGCCCGAGAGGCAAATTTCATTCCGGCTGCACGACTCGACCCGACGCTCTCGGGTTTATGTAAACGCCCAGTGTGTTTTCAGTCCTTTATGTAATTTTACCACATATAATTCGCGGACTATCGTTACTTTTTCGTTATAATTTGTTTGTGAAACAAGCACATCCGTTTCATCGAGGGCACAAGAAGCCCAGTTTGCTTTTACGACAGGCCAAGCAGTCTCGTCAAACTCACTCTTCGGTGCAAAAAAAAAAAGCCTATATTGTTTCAGCGTTTGTGATAACTTTTCCGCAATTAGCTCGCTCACGACGTTTCCGTTAATCGTCTTTCCTTGTTACATTAAAGAAGAACATAAATTGTTACGCACGCTCCTCTATGCAATTTTTCTGTATTTTTCAAGAAAAATTGCGCATTTCCTTTCTCAGTCATGACTATTAATTGCTTTCTTCATGTTTTCTTGCCATATCCATGCGTGCAAAATTTTGCACAAAGAAAAAAGAGGCGCGTACCGCCCTTAATTCTGCGCTAAGATTTGATCGGGCGCTGCTGCCTTCGTTGCTACGTGAGCAATTTTGCAGCAGTTTTCTTGCGGACTGAACTGATTTTTTTTCGACTTGTTTTGTCCACACTGATTTCAGAAGAAGGCAGTAGGCCGAAAGGCCCCCAAGAAGGCTGCAGGAAAAGACAAAGACAAACAAGTACGTATATAATATTCTTTGTACTTATGTTTTTATCACATTATTGCTATTTCGTCAGCGCCCTGAACTTCGGACTCTTACGTAAGAAACTGTACTTTATTCAATCAAAGCGGAAAGCTGGGCTAGTTGGTGTGTCATAGTTAATTAAAAGACTAGCGCATAAAACTAGGACAAAGACAGAGAAGGAGATGTTGATGTTTAGCGCTCGTCCTGTCTCTTTCTGTCTTTGTCCTAGTTTTATGCGCTAGTCTTTTAATTAACTATGTACTTTATTAACGGCGGCATAATCTGAAAGCAAGGCTTCGCGTCGTCTTGGCAGCGCTCCTGAACAACGAACGTGCGTGGCCGCACAACTCGATTATAGCGAACGAGGATATGCCACAACTTCGGCCCGGAGTCTAAAATCCTGCGCTTCCTGCGCCGGCAGTGACCGAAAGGCGTCTCCCAGTCTCCTTGACGCAACCTCCCTGACTCCTTCCCAGGAAAGAGCGTGGCGACATGAGAAAGTTGTAATGAAGCGCGCATGTGAAGAATAGAGAAGAAACTGTTCACGAGATGCGGCCGCCAAAATGTATACGCTGGAATGCGACGCTTGCACTGGAATTGAGCTCAGGAAGCTTCGCGTTACTGTCCTTCTGTACACGAGCATGGAGGGCAGCACCTGACAGCTGACTCACAGGCCGAGGTGCTTTGCGAGCTACGCTCCCGTGCGCTGCAAACAGAGCACAAAGGCATAAATGAAATGCGACTTCTGTTTATTCCCCGAGTGTGCCGCTTGGCATTAGTTGTTAACGGGGGGGGGGGGGGGGGGGGGGTTGTAGGAATTACCCGCGACTGTTCGCCGGCTGGTTTGTTAATTTCAAGCACTACACGGCGAAAAAAAAACGCAGTCCATGCTGGTGCTCGACAACTGTGCGGAGCACCACGTGTTGCCCTCTCTGACTGCGGTGACCAAGCTCTTCCGCCAGCCAATGCGACGCGAAAGACCTGTCACTCGACATGGGCATCATTATTGCGCTTTAGGTGCCCCATCGGAGGTTCCTCGCAGCTTAGGCTGAGGCGCCTTAGCTTAGGCCGCCGCGAAAATGATTAAGGCCGCCTGGACGGAACTGAGTGTGGAGTGCATCCCGAATTGCTTCGGTGGGGTTAGATTTATGAACCTGCAATCGACGAAGGACGCAGTTGAACACCCACGAGTTGAAACGTATCGCAATGTATCATTTACGCGAAGCTGGCAGAATATAAATCGTTTAGGATTACTTATATCGCACGGATGATGACGCTGGCATCGCAGAATCATTACAGTACGCGAGGCATAAGCACCTCTCGACTGCCAAGGATATCATGAAGGGATGACGAGGAGGCCGACCTACCACCAGCTGCCGTGAACGCTTCAACCGCGATTAATTTTACAGCATCCCCAAAGCAGCTTGTTGGCAGTAAGCGTCTCTGCGAGGAGCACATGACTGCCCTGGCGAGTTTGTAAAGCTTTGTGACAGCTTGTACATTGAAGAACCAGAGGCGCTTAGGGAGAAATAAACGCCCCCTGTGTGTGACTATTTTTAGCTGTAATGTGGGAAGCTCACTTCGGATACAACGAATGGTATCTGCGTGACCATCAGGGTCGTCAGTAGATAGACAGACGGACATCCGGGATAGACAGACAGACAGACAGACAGACAGACAGACAGACAGACAGACAGACAGACAGACAGACAGACAGACAGATAGATAGATAGATAGATAGATAGATAGATAGATAGATAGATAGATAGATAGATAGATAGATAGATAGATAGATAGATAGATAGATAGATAGATAGATAGATAGATAGATCGATAGATAGATAGATAGATAGATAGATAGATAGATAGATAGATAGATAGATAGATAGATAGATAGATAGATAGATAGATAGATAGATAGATAGATAGATAGATAGATAGATAGATAGATAGATAGATAGATAGATAGATAGATAGATAGATAGATAGATAGATAGATAGATAGATAGATAGATAGATAGATAGATAGATAGATAGATAGATAGATAGATAGATAGATAGATAGATAGATAGATAGATAGATAGATAGATAGATAGATAGATAGATAGATAGATAGATAGATAGATAGATAGATAGATAGATAGATAGATAGATAGATAGATAGATAGATAGATAGATAGATAGATAGATAAAAATATAGATAGGAAGATAGAAAGATAGATGGATAGATAGATAAATAGGTATATAGATAGATAGGTAGATATATAGATAGAGAGATAGATAGGAAGACAGATAGACAGGAATACAGATAGATAGATGGATAGAAAGATAGACGGATAGATAGATAGATGGATAGATAGTTGGATAGATAGATGGATGGATAGATAGACAGACAGACAGACAGACAGACAGACAGACAGACAGACAGACAGACAGACAGACAGACAGACAGACAGACAGACAGACAGACAGACAGACAGACAGACAGACAGACAGACAGACAGACGGACGGACGGACGGACGGACGGACGGACGGACGGACGGACGGATACTGAGCGGACATGGGAACCGGAAACAGGGGTTAGTTATTAGTTATGAACTAAGCCAATTGTCGAACGAAACCAAGTAGCATTAGGGAATGTTTCTTTTTTTATAATTTGTGGACGCAGTCAATGCAATATTAGTCGCGTAATGATTTTATCGCTTAAAATAACTGAGTAGAAAACAGAAGAAAAAATAACCACAGGCTAACAGTGGGATCCGAACCCACGTCCCTCGCATTTTGCTTTCGGTGCTCTACCATCTGACCTACGGCGTGGGCTGTCAATATCCTGCTGTCGGAGGTATTTATGTTGCATCTAATCTATCCTTCACACTTCACCAATGCCACCCCCGTTATTAGCAGCGGACGTGATACGTCCTGTATTACCTCGAGCGTCACGTGGAACGTGGGCAGCGCAGAGGACAGGAGCGGTGCAATAACCCTCATACGCTACCTATGGCATCAAAGCTGCGAGAACCTAGGCTGTCGCTAAGCTACTGATGGCACTGTACGCTAAATTAGAAGGTCCTTTTCTAATTGTTTATCGTTGAGCGGTAAAAGAATTATACTATGACTAATCCAGTGATTAAATCCACAGGTTATTTAAAATATTGATGGTTGATTTGCGTAGTTACGCCAAACGCGAACTGGGTGCACTAGCACTTCGGTTCTGTTATTCGGATCCATTCTTCACGGGTGGAAGTTGTTCGAATAGCGATAATGGGTGATTGCCCACGTGTGCAGAGTTGGACATCCTCTTTACGTTTATAGATCCCATGGGAGTCCTCATACCACTCCTGGCGCAGTGGTGCAGTGGTTAAGTAGGTGGACGTATGGATGGACGGATGGATACATCACACTGGCATCCTCTTTGTGTCGATCCGTTGGCTAGTGCCACCTTGAGGGATCGCCACATCTTCCTCGACGCGAAAACAAATTTGATCAACAAGTGGCAAATACCGCTGAGCGAGGAGGTTTTTGAGAGCAGCCACGCTGACACATCTGTTAAAATCACTGAAGTGCTCATGTCAACCCCATTATGCTAATTTTAGCTCGCGTGCATAGGCATTTATATAGATGCCTTCGAATGGACGAAGTCGCGTACCTTGGTATGCCCGCTCAGCCGCGGATGCCAGCTCTTCGACATCTTTCGCTTGAGGGAGGAAACAAAGCCATTGAAATCCAAGGTTAGTTCGTGTTCTCTCTAAAGAGTGACATTTCATGCTTGATAAAGCGTTTATTTTCACAAAAATAAGATATACTTTAAAAAATCGCCGCGTCGTCCATGGCCGCTATGTTTTTGGCGACAAGCGCAAGCAGTCCAACCGGAAAGGCAGTCGTTCTGCGCTGGAATCGGCCACGTCGGCCGCCGCTTCCTCTCACCGGAAGCTGCAGGTCAAATATCTGGCGGGTCCACATCGGCGGCGGCGTGCGTTATTCGCGACGTCGGGCGTCGTGTGCTCGTCGTTGAGCGTAAATCGCCAACTCTCTGCCGTCAAACGCTCCATGTATTCCGGCCATTAAGGCGGAGCTTAAGTCCGATTTCGGCGATCATTGTCTGAAGCCTGCTTGAGCTTGAAAACCGAGCCTTGGACAAAAATCGCTCTGAAAACCGAAAAGCTAGCACACCTAATTCGCATTTAAACTAACGCAGCTCAATCGTACGCCATGTTTTTTTCCTTTTACTATCCCTGAAACTGGGAGGTTTTGGAAGACTGTCTGTGCCCTTAATATCAGGCTCAGAGGGGCGCCGTAGTGTAGGACTCCGGATCATTTCGACCATTTGAAGTTCTTGCACGTGCACTGACATGCACAGGACACGGACGTCCAGCGTTTAGCCTCCATCGAAATGCGACCGCCGCGGACGGGACAGAAACTGCGTCTTTCTGATTAGAAGCGGAGCACCATAACCACTGAGCCACCACGGAGGATTGTACGCATTACAGTCTAGCAGAAGAGGCTTATTGCTGCCCGTTCTATGCAAGCATCACCTCCCTATTCATACTTGGCATTTTACCTGCTTCTAAGGAAACCTGATCATTAGTCTGAAAAGTGAGAGAGCTGCTTCTTGAATTATTGTTCAGCGTTTCATTCTAGATTTCCTTCCTTCCGGCTCTGTACTCACTAAGCGAGCCTTTTCTATCCATATTCTGTCTCCAGTTAGCAATCTCGGTTACGCGCACTTTGTTCTTGATGCTCGTGGTAACATCCTTTTGCCTGTCTTTACCTGTATGTGTCCCCTCGTAAGGTTTCTCGTCCTTTTCCGGCCCCTCATGGCCACATTTTTACGGCGCCTCGTACCGGTAAATACCTGTAGACTGACTGCCATTCGTTTTAATCAATGTTCCTCAGCGTCTCTCTGAAAAATAGCTTTCTCAGTGGCTTCTGCGCTTCAAAGGACAAACAACCCATATCCCCCTGAACAGCTTCGTAAGTTTTCTTACCGTGAGCACATAGAGTCAATCCGCGAGTCGTGTTTTTGTTTAATCTCTTTACAGCACATGTCATGCCAAGCACAGTACCGCTTTCGCAAATGTGAGCACCGGATCCATTACACATTTCCACAGTTATCAGGGCTGTATGCTTCCTTATGGGTGCATTTAATTTTTGTTTCATCTTGGGATGTTCTTCAAGTTATTCAGGGTACCTTTGCGCCCTCACGGATACGTGGGAGACACCTCTGGGTGCGCGGTGAGATCACTTTTCCTTCATGGGGCAGTCTCTCAGACTCTCGGCAGTCTCGTCCTGTCTTCCGAAGAGAACGACCCTCGGTCGCTCTTTCTCCCGCAATAACTCGTTTCCTCCGGAGCGGTCACTCGCTTGCTAGCTCCCAAGGAGAGCGTACGCGTCCGCGCGTTGCTCCGACTCCTCCGCGTGCCGCGCTGGCTTAATATTCCTGCCTAAGTTCGCACTCGCCTGAATGCCCTCCCTAGACCTGCGGTTCCTCGGCGCTGCTCCTTTCCCGGACCTACTGTGCCTGCCGGCGCTTCACCCATGCCCTGCGCCCGTGCTCCTTTGTCCTAAGGAGCACGCGCTCGGCAGCAGGCGCCTCCCGCCGCGCGACTTCCCAATCCTCGAACTAAGATGTATCCGCAACTGCCGGTTACTTCGGGGCCTCGCCCTCGCCGCAGCCGGACTCCTCCAGCCGCCCGGCCGCCTAGGCGGCCTTGTCCTTATTTTCCATTCCGAAAACATCCTTCAAGTCGGCGGCCGTACCTAGAAGCCCAGTGCCCTAGTGGCCGTTCCTACGATAACAGCCCCTCTCCTGTTCGTCCCCATCATTCTTCAAGCACCTTCATTGACTGCGGATTGCTCTTCAGTTCTTCCGTCATCTTCCTCAAGTCTGCATCAGCGGACTTTCCTCTCATTCCCTTTCCCCGGAGCTCAGCTGCTGTTTGTGTGTGTGCGCGAGTGCCTTTATCACGCGGATTACCTGCCGGACGTGCGCTCCATGTGCTCGTCTGCGTTTGCCCTACCTCACGGGGATACCTCAGTCGGTGTACCTACCGCATACGTCATTTCTTTCTCTCTTCCTTATTCCGCCAGTGCATTCATCACGCGTATTACAAACCGACCTGCGCTGCGTGTGTGCTCGTCCATGGTTGCCCTGCGTCACTTGGATTACCTCTCGGATCTGCGCTTGAGTCGGCTGTCCCCCAGATCCTTACCTCCCACGGATTCTTACCGACCTGCACAGTGCCTAGTGAAGCAGTGCTACGACACAGGGCCAAAGTGAAGAAAGGGACGAACACAGCGCTGTGTTCTTCCCTTTCTTCCCTTGGCCCTGTGTCGTAGCACTGCTTCACTAGATATGTCACAGAAACTCGCCCACCGTTTCATGCTGCACAGTGTGTGTGTCTGCCAGTCCCTTACCTATATGGATTATTACTTACCGGTCCTGCCCAGTGACGGAATGCTGACCCCCTGAACTTTTGCGCGTGACGTGCGCTTAGCGCGTGCCGTGTATTCGTTCGGGGACGTCCCCGTGCCCTCCCACCTCCTCCCATCCCTGCTTCTAAGCAGTGATCCCTGCAGAGGGTAGTAGAAGAAAGAGCCACTTATCGAAGCCGTCTTCTGCTGGCCCACATGTCGCGGGGAGGGATGTGGTCAGTATGGGGCGGATGTTGTAGAGCTTCCGTGAGCTGCGAAGCTCTGCACACGTGTCCTACGAAGCTACACCTCTTAGTTGGTAACCTGTAGTGACGTTTACTAACGTTGGAAATGTAGGACACCATAATTTGCCTGCAATAATGTCGTGGCGCCAGACAGGGGCAGAGGGGTGAACAGCGTTTCTTGCAGCGAACGCACGCGAAAGGCAGAAAGCGGATCAACATGAAGGAATCAGAGGAAGAGAGAGAGTAAGAATGCACATAGGGCAAGTCGCCGTGGAATTTAGGACGCTTTCTAGCGTACAGATGGCGTTATACAAAAGATATATCCGCAGGAATTTTTTCAGATTTCCAGTTTTTTCTTGGTGGAAGCATTCTTCCATGCTGCTCTTCGCCCAGCTCACGGGATCCCGAGGAACGGGTCCCCGCTCACAGGGAACCTAAAGGGCACTCTAAGTGTACTCCTTGTTAATATAAATTGGTTTTCGAGGAAAACAAAAGACGCAGTAAATGTATCTTTTCTCGATGCAGACCTCAACTCCGCCGTGAGGGAAGAGGAAGGTGGTTGTGAAAGAGGAGAGAGGGAAATAGGTGCCGTAGTGGAGGGCTCCGGAATAATTTGGATCATTTAGATATCTTTTACGTGCACTGATATCGCACAGCGGCTCAATTAAAACACGGCCGTCGCGGCCAGGTTCCATAATTTTCAGAGGGCAGAGGATGGTGCAGCGCGGACACTTGTCTGATCTCTTCGAAGACAGCAGGCGACAGGGCGCTGGCCTTAAGCTACGATTACCGTTTGCAAATCGCTGCCTCCATGCGCATAGCCCCAAATGCCCTGCGTATAGCTGTGTACATCTCGGACGTTGGCACACTCAAGAGAAGCGATGTTCCGCGCCACTGCGCCAACCATTGCCGCACTCCTCGGAGATGCGCGTTGCACCCCGCTCTGGTGACTTGACTTCTTCCGGTATTCCGAGACGCGATTTCCTCAGAGCGCTCATCAACACCTTTGTTCGGGTGTGTCGTTATAGGTGGCTGGGAGGCCTCCACTTAGCGCAGCCTCGCCTCTTTGCCAACCAGCGCCCACGCGGCTCCACCGCCGCAGCATGAGTGTACCAATTCAGGCGACCGGCAAGGTGGGTGCTCCTTCATGTCGGCTGACTTCGCGTAGTCTTAGCGTTGGAGGAACCGGGACGAAACATGGAGTAAACCTGAATATAACCATTCAGTCTGTTATAATATACAAACGGCGTTCCCTGGGAGTGGCATGAACTCCTGGGATGGCCCAGCAGAAGCAGACGGAACATCTCTTTCGATGGCCGATTAGCATGTGTTTGTGATTAGGTACTGCCGGCCGTCGCTTACGCTGCGCGCGGCAAAAAATAACAAAAAGATTAAGCGCATTTAGCTTCACGCGGTAGAAATGCAACCCCCCAACATCTTGCTGCACACAGGCTGCGGTCGCTCTTCATGACAACTTTGCTTAGAACCATTGCATCGCGGTTCCTCACTTCTTAACCTGGAATAAACAGTACTTTTGTGCAGCGCAGCCGCGAATTTGAAACCGTACTTGGCTTCCGCGCGTCACTTGTGGACTTGCAGCGGAATCAGGTGAACAGATATGAGCGGCCTGGCAGTGCCGCCGTTCGGTCGTTCTGAGGGCACTCGGCACGGCTTACCAGGAAGAAAATAACATTGAAAATTCTTTATCTCAACTGCTTCATTTTAGGCCGCCAAGGCGTCCACTAACGCTTCTGCAGTATACTTCTGGTTGGCTTTTATCGCGTGTCAATGTCTGCTGTTTCCAGTTTGTAATTTGCATCATTGGGGACTTATAATTATAGGAAGTTCAAAGCTCGCCGTGTTTCGGAATACACAACGTCTACACTTTCACAAGTGCCTGCAACGCCACTCATCAGTATTCTGCTTGATTTCAGTTTCTGTCTCAATGATTACCTATGCTTGCATGCGTAGGCGGGCGAGTCTGCCCACAAAGGGTGCCGTTAAGCTGGGGGCTTACCAATTCAAGTTGAAAGCGGATCATGCTTTCGGAGCTGCGGCCCAGTCACCCACTTTTCACGTGTTGCTCCATTCTGGAAGTTTGCAGCTGTGTCACTTGTGCCGATCCGCCAGTAAAGTGGATCCCCGTTTGAGTTGACCTTGGTGAAACTCATTACTGATTTCAGCTGCCGGCTGGCCGGGCACGCCCGCTGGGAAGAAGGGCGCTTGAGCAGAGCCCTGCGCAGCACGGAGACCGCAGCGCTCTCGGATCAGCGGTGAGCCTTTTCATCTCACCACAAGGGAGTCGGTGCAGCAGTCAGATAATCAGTGGCCGCGTTTACACGAATGCGCCAGAAGTCGATTGCAGTCCACTTTCTTTTTGGTGGAAAGGGGGAGGGGGGGAGTGCTAAAACATCGAGGAAGAGAGTGGAGGGCGAGTCAAACCTGCTCTTTCTATAAAAAAAATGCCTCAAATCGACTTCTTTCGTATTATTGTAACCGGGTCAAGTGACTGCAGTATGGAGCTACGCTTATTCCTTTTCTGCATTATGCATCTCTATTTAACCATTGCCCTTCTTAGCAGTCTCCATGCTGCGGCACACCTTGTCGGAATGGCAGCAGTTATTATATTCAGATTGTACTCCAGGACACACTGTCCTCTGAGAAGGATTGAAGGTGGAATTCATAAGGTGAAGTTTTACTGCACCGAAAAACAAAGGATGGAAGTACAAAACAACAAAAGTAAAAAAGTTATGCCTCAGTTCAAACTTGAGGCCGGTTATTTAACTTTAAAGCTCGCGAAAAGTCAAAATAAATGTTAATTAAGGCGGCGTTCAGTGGAAGCTGGGACATTTTCGCTTCCGAATATGTCGGTGGATAGGAAAATACGAATTTTTTGCTGAGCAAAGTAAGGTTTGGTTTGGTTTACAGGGGTTTAACGTCCCAAAGCGACTAAGGCTATGAGAGACGCCGTAGTGGAGGGCTCTGGAAATTTCGACCACCTGGGGTTCTTTAACGTGCACTGACGTCACACAGCACACGGGCCTCTAGAATTTCTCCTCCAAAGAAATTCAACCGACGCGGCCGGGATCGAACCCGCGTCTTTCGGGTCAGCAGCCGAGCACCATAACCACTGGGCCAACGCGGCGGCGCTGAGCAAAGTTAGTTCAAAAAATTAAATTGGAGCATTTTTTTTCCCTCCACCACTGCATCCATATTTGCGAAGTCAACCCAAGATAACTGGCTAAAGTCTTTCTTCAACTCACCGAATTTTGCATGCGAGAGCTATACCGTAGGTGCCAAGAACTATTTTAGGCGCCATTTCCAGCATTCCCTTTTATACGTTGAGCCCGGTTGTTCGTCCATGAATGTGATCCCCATTTTGTCTTCAGTGTTCGTGTAGTGTCCTTTTTGGTAAACGGACTTTAAACTGCTATGACACACGTATAATGAATCAGTAAGGTGCTTTTAAAAAGCCTAATATATCTGGCCGACTACATAGACTTCAATTTTTCCAGGCCTGCTTTAGGACGGGCTTATGCTCTGGCATCTCTACGTCGTGACCATTCCAATATATTTTTAATGACTACGGTGAGGTATTTAAATCTGTTTCGGAATTATGAACATGATTCTAAAACTGAAAGCAACGTTTTATTATTAGCGATAAGGATAAAGTCAATTTCTTCCTAATTAAGCTTCACATTCGAAATATTGCGCCAGTTAAATGTTGCGTCTAGAGTGTGTTTAACTTCCGTTTTATTTGATCATCAATATTCCTCACAACTTCCGCTGTCAAAACCCTATCGTCAAAATGTTTGGTACGATCATGTACGAAAGGACTGATAAAAAACATTAATAGCAGAAATAAGTTGCGTGGTAGCACGGAGCCCATTGCTGAAGCGGTGCTTAAATTGGGCAGGGTATTGTGCTCTCTCAGGATTATAAGATCCAGTTTCAAATATTCTCCCGAAGTTCATGTGAAGTTCATGTGAAAAATATTGCACCGGAGTTTAAAAGTGTGCAAATGCAGGAATACCGTCAGCTATCAGCCTCGGACTATGTCACAGGAAAATAAAGAATGAAAAATGTTTACGATGAAGGGAATCAGTCATTCAGCATTTCGCAGAAGAAACGTGAGCTCTGTCTTGTCGAAGTCGCGTGCCGGGTTTGGCTTTAATTTTTGTAGCATGGTAAAAATGCCTGCTTAATTTAAAACCTGGTCTACCGTCGACGTGTTAAGGAGAACGATTTGCACAAATAAGAAATGGGTTAGGAAATACTGAAAATCGAAAATATAAACAGAATAAACAGTAATACACAACTTCAAGCACGTCCAAACTAGTGAAGCATATAAGACGAGGTTGCTTTTTTATCACAGATAAAGTATTAGACCCTTGTGTTTATGGCATAGCTTAGAGCTGCGTACAATGTCCTAGAAGAGGTAGAGCTATTGCCACGGTAAGCTGTTCGAACACTTTACAGCTCGGCGCAATGCTGGAGGCGGAAATGCCTGTGTGCGGCTAAAGGCGCGTTCAAACCCTGAGTTGTTCTGTAATAGACATGAAGTGTGAGATAGTCGGACGGGATCTAGAATGCGCGGATACAAAATGATAGTATACGATTCGTGCAGTAAGCAAATACGTAAGGCATTTGTTCGAGAGTAAATTCGTGAGTGGTAACGAAAACGATATTAGTGTCGTTGTCAGAGCCTTGAGGGAAGCTTGAATTACAAAACGAAACAAGGAAAAATCAGTAGAGCTTCTAAGAGGAATCAGTTTCAGGAAGGAAAGCTAAGACCCAAACGTTTCTATCAAAGAGCGTTTATCAAGAGCTTTTTGCCCAAGGCCTTGAGCGCAGGCCTCTCTTCACACAGCGTCGTCCTTATGGCCCCTCATGTCTTGCCTCACCCTCCAGCATGGTTGCCAAGAAAACGCCCATCACGCACACGCTGTCAGAGCGCTGTTCGGATCCGCGGAATCACTCGCTGGATTATGCCACATATTGGAAGCATCGTAGTGGGCCCCGATTCTCACTTCAGTAGTTTAGGCGGACTGCTCTTCCTGGAGGCGTAGGGTGCACGTTCGAAGCCGCTCGCAGCGGCTCAAAACCACGGCTGCTGTAGCACGGCTGCGTGCTAGAACACGCCCCCCTGCACGGGCACGTCAAATGAGTTCTTCGTTCGGTCCTGTTGTAGACACAAACCGCCGCCTTTTCCTCAGTCCGGCAGTTAGTCGCTGCCGCCGGCCGCTCCTCCCCGAGTTGGCGACATCCGCCCAGGATGATCCCCCGGTCTTGCAGAGCAGCGTGCTCATGTGTCCGTCGTTAGGTTTTTTGCACGGTGGATTTGGAGTCACAGGCAGCGTTGTAGCAGTTGGTTACACTGGAATGGCTGTTGTAATTCTTGGAAAGGAGGCGTGCTTTGAACAGGTTCTAGTGATTGTACTAGATATTCGTGTGCTCTAATTGCACACAACTAAAAAACTGCGCGGGAAATTTCCCTGAAAGCAGGCTCCCCAACCTTTCGACTTGGCCTCTTACCATGGCGCAAAGATCTTCCGCCTTGCACCTGCCAGCCACCATTGATGCCAGACTAGCAGGGGAAGGTGTCATACGTACAAAAAACTTTCAGGACTAATCATTTCAAATTTTTGGAATTTACTTCGGTTGGTCAAAGTAGTCCGCAGTGTCCGCACTAAAGCGAACACTAAAGCGCACTAAAGTAAAGTAGTCCGCACTAAAGTGAACACATCCTCAGGGCTCCTTGAAGTTCTTTCATGTAGTATTTTGTCAGCATTGGAAAGCCCATGATCTGATGCTTCGGAGCCACGGTAATCTTAATGGTCACTCCACAGTCTGCATGCTTTTCGCATTCTACAGACTCGTGTACTGTGCGACGTCAGTGCACGTTAAAGAACCCCAGGTGGTCGAAATTTCCGGAGCCCTCCACTACGGCGTCTCTTATAGTCTATGTCGCTTTGGGACGTTAAACCCCGTAAACCAACCAACCAGAAAAGCGTCGACATCACCTCTTCGCACTGAGCGCAATGATTTGCAGATATTAGCGTATCAAACAGCGCTTCCAGCCTCTACGTCAAGTTTAAGCTTTTGAAGAGTGCGAGAGGAGGTGTTGTAGAAATTGAAAACGTAGGTAAGCACTATGATGCAGCTACATCACACAGACGTTGTGCAATTTTAAAAAAATAGGGTTTTTGAGTTTAGCTCAGCACTTTTTTCGGCATAGCATTTTCGGCGGTGTAATGCATCATAGTACAGTCAAGACGTGCTATTTTAGAAGACTGTTGTCTAATATCGAGGAGTCAACTTTCTAACTATTGCTGTTAGGCTCCTTAATTACTGAGAGGCGTTTAGCGCTCCGCGAGTATTTTCCATATCAGCTTCGTGGACTTAGCGCGGTGACCCTCGTAGCTGTGGCCCAACAAGTTTGGCCGACATCGCGACAAAATACACGCGCTTTCGACAAGCTTGCAGGCGAAGCAACCTCTCCAGTGCCCATAACTGTTCGAAAGAGCTTAAATTCGCAGGGCCACAGCGCCGATGGTAACCGCGTTTTCGAAATTCTAAAAACTGATGTGGATATTACTTACGGATCACTAAATGCCCCTCAATAATCAAGGAACCTAAAAGCAATAGTTAAAAAAGCTAACTGCCTAATGTTAGTTAACTAGCCGGCTAATTAGCGCGTGTTTGTAGTACTCTGATGCATTACACCGCTGAAATGCTACGCCTACAAAAGAGCTCGTCTAGAACACGCACAAAAAAAGCATACTTTTAAAAATTGCGGAAGGTCTTAGGTGAAACACCCTGTAGATTCTCTAATCCTTTGAGAGCTCTTCCGTGAATCAGTGCGATGTTGCTCGATGCTTTGCATGTGGTGTTACAGCCCTGCTCGAATGCGCGTCGCACCGCACCCTTGCACATCCCATTCGCTGTCTCAAATCCGCATCCAAAAAAGTGCCAAATTTTTTCAGTCTATTTGTTCGGGGGTGTCGCTGCAGGTGGCCGCGCGGTCTCGGCCACCGACATCGCCGCTGGGAGTTCGGCGTGCGATGGTATATCGCCCACTCCGCCGGAGCCCCAGCCTATCCTCACTGCAGGCCACAAAGGTTCGTAGCCCTTCGCTATGAGCACAATCCATTCGTAACAGCGCGTAGTATTGGCTTTGACAGAGCGGTAACGAAGATCTCAGTCGAGACCAGGTCGGGATCATACATTTTTTTTTGCTGGCAGATATGGCGCTGATTGCGATTAGAATATGCTATTCGCAACTTTTGCGGCCTTTAGGGGGCGCCACTAGAAATCCAGTATGGCGGCCGCCCTAGCCTTGTTTTGCGCTGCTTGAAGCTGCATTAAAGTATTAGTGCGAGCGTGCGGCCTTAATCGAAGAAGCTCGCATTGCGGACCCTGCTGTGTGCTGTGGGGCGAATCTGTGCACGTTATCGTCTTTCGCTGTAAAAGCCCTCTGTGCGCACGCATTGCGAGTGCGATAGAAGGCACGCGGCAGGTGTGGCTGGCCTGGTATGCAAAACATCCAGCTACTGACGAAGTGGTACGGCGGGTGCGACACGCAACGAAGCGGCTCTAGTCCCGCCAAACGCAAAGGCTGCGGGAAAACGCGCGATCGACGTGCGCGGAGAGCAGACACAGACGCCGAGAAAAATGTCGACTCTTATCCGGCTGACGGTACGCGCTGAATAGTGTTTAAAAACACAGCCATTGGCATTGTTTTCCACGGCACTTCAGGTAGGCAATGGTTTTTACTGGCGTAAATCGCGAACGCCCCTTGACGAAAATATTTCCCAACACCGATCGCTTGACATGTGAGGCAGCTGCGGCTTTGAAGGGGAGCCGTGCCACTACTTGCTCGGTGCCGCAAATGCTTCAAGGTGCGGGTACCGTCTGCGGGTGTCGCTAAACGTCTCGCTAAATTTCAGTACACACATAAAAATTCTTGCGCGTATAGCGCCACTACTTACAACAAGCATTGCATGCATTGAATCGCGGAGGAAGCAGATGTTTCTAATGTCTTCCAAAACACCTTTGCGGTCCAGCTGTTAAGCTCTGGTCCAGGTTAAGCTGATATGATCTGTTAGCGCCGCAGATGGAAGTTGATGAAGACAACGATGTGCAATGCACAGCGTGAGAATGGCTTGAACGAGCCATTCCTGGCTGAAAAATTGTGAGATTGGTATACATGAAAGATTGTGTTTGATTAGTTACAGGACATTAAAATGCTTTAAACTCGTAATGAGGTCTTATTTTCTCCGTTTTTGAGGCCCCTGCTGCTTTGACGGAAATAAATTCTTGTTCAAGGTAAATAAAATTACCATTGGACAGTATGCATTTCAGATAGAAACATTGGGTAGGAATGTGAGATTTTATTTGTGTGACACAAACTTTGGTGAACACTATGGCACATATTTAAGATTTTGGGCTAATAACGCGAAGAGAAAAGGTATTCAGAAATTAAGGACTGTACAAAAAGTTGCAACTTTGAATGCATAAAGTACGTGAACATTTCAATGCTTTTACTGACAAAGACGTCGCGCTACAAAATATTTTTTTCTGCCTGATACTATGTTAAAGCGGAAGCCTTTAGTGCCTGATCATTGTAAGCAGGAGTTGTCCATAGAAATGTCACTCTTTTCAATTGGTCTAAGTGGTCGTGACATCACAGTGCGCGATTTTCAAACGGGGCCAATTGTAATTTGACTAGTAACCGTGCAACCAATTAAATAGATGGTAATGCTCTAAGTAAGTGGCACTGAGTTTACTTAGTTGCTTAATTAACCAATTAGCCTAATTAACTTTTCCGGTCAGACCAGATAAGTAAATATATCCGAGTGGAAAATTGGTCGAGTTGGGGAATAGAACCAGGATCTCCGGGGTGCGAGACAAGCACGCTAACCACTCCGCCATGCCAGCGCGATGGTTTGCAATGAACAAAGGCGCGTCTAGTGAATAATAAGGTGTCTTGGTTCACTCCCATCTTCCTGCACTGCTTTACGGCGAGGTTCAGGTGTCCACCGAGATATGAGAGACACATTTCCCTTCCTCAAAAACCAATTTACCGGCGAGCAAAGCCTAGAGCCGAACGGGCGATGGCGTTATGTGGACTCCATGGCAGCGTTGCAAGACGCTGTCGCGTTCTACTTTTCGAGGAGAAGCTTAACATCACGCATCAGTGACACAGGCAGCAACACCGCACTTAAGGCTTCCGCCTGGCCGCACTTTAGGTCATCCAAGTGCCGCCCTGAATTTTTTTCCCTCTGTGTGACAGAGACTAATATGTATATGTGCGCAAAATAGCTTCGAACTGAAGTGTCCCAAGCATACGTGTAAAAAGGGAGTTGCGCTCAATGTTTGCGGTAACAAAAGGAAAACCTCCCTAAGCAAATGCGCGCACGTTACTACGTGAATTGGCAGTGGGTTGGCTCCGATTAAACCAGGAGGATTGCGAAAGCAACGAGGAGAGAGAGAGAGGTCATGGAGAGCGTTCGGCATCGACGGCGGCCCCGGCACGCTAGCTATGCGCCGCTACTGCGCATGCGCAACTGGCGAGCGCGGCGGCGGTGCCTCTGAGTCACCCGCGCTGCGACGGCGGCGGCGCGCCAGCTGTGCGCCGTGTGACGTCACTGCTTCTCGCGCATGCGCAGTATGGCCTTTCGTGAGCTCCGCGAAATGGCTCGGCGACTCGCCTAGTGTCGCTTTCGGGAAAAAAGTCTAAAAAGCTGTCACGAATTGCTCCCTGGCGATGCCTTCATAGGATCTCGACGGCTCCTTGGAAATGAGCAAGGCATAGGACGACACGCCGATATTGTTGTGGCTTTTTTTTATGGGCCATCGAATTAATCGAGGTGTTTTCTGTGGAATCC
This sequence comes from Amblyomma mixtum, assembly GCF_055824585.1. NCBI lineage: Eukaryota > Metazoa > Arthropoda > Arachnida > Ixodida > Ixodidae > Amblyomma > Amblyomma mixtum. The sequence continues at coordinate 303,892,441 of NC_143014.1, forward strand.
AGACACTCTTATTCGTGTTGACTGAAATTTTATTTCCGCTGTTGAGGAAAAAGAGCCCGAAAACTTCGTTGGGTCTCGTCACCTGTCCGCTTCACCGCATCAGTTATATTGGCTTCACTTTACAGCGAGCTACTGCGGTTTTTTTTCAGGGCAGAACGGCTGTATCTATGGAGATGGTGGTGCCGAATCCTGGACATGTAATGTAGACGTAGAGAAAATAGTGTCCGTATACAGTGAACAACCTTATTACGTCATAGGTGCCACAAAATATTTGTACAGTGATTGCAGGCAGAAAACAATGCTCCCTCGTGGACAGCAGTTGAAGTTGTAAGCAGGTTTCTCAAAGACGTCTTAGTTAAAACTTAAAGAAGACTATGTGACATCATCCTGAGGCTCACTGATAATACTAGCGCGCAAAAAATGTGTCGTGACGGGGAATAAAAAATCACAAAGTCACACCATCCCCATAAAATGGAGTTTTCATGCTCACTAAGAAAAACTGAATCTCTTCCAGTTCCGAATAAACGGTTCAGCTTCGTTTTAAGAATCTGGTTCCTACTCTGTGGAAGCTGCAACTCGGACTCGTGTGCAGCTCCGCCGCTAAACTGGATCGCCCTCTCAGTTGACCTTCAGAAAATTCATTCTCTTCTCCCGCGGCAGCCCAGCCGAGCCCATCCGCCGTCGCCTGCGACCGCTGCAGCCTCCAGACCCGCGGGGCAACACACCCCTCGGGCAGCGGAACGCCCTGGCCAAGCAGCAAAAGGGGTGAGCAAAAGCCCTCCACACGAAGAGAACGCAGCAACCAGATAACTAACGATGCTAATCGGACCGCGCTTAATCCTTTCCCCTATTAGGAATCGGTGCCTCACCAGTGCCCTGCCTTGCGATCGTCCTTCTATGGCACTTCCCTGTCGTAATGCAAGCGTTTTTTATTTGTTTTATTCAGAAAATATTCCAGCACACTGTCCTCCAAGAAATGAACACAATGCTCATACAGTATGCAGGGTGTTTCAACGAAGACTGTAGCTAATGTTTAAAAATAGTTTTTTTTTAGTTCGGCATAGCATTGTTGGCGGTGTAGTATATCAGAATACAGCTAAGGCGTGCTAACTAGTGGGCTGTTCAACTAAATTTGAATAGCTAACTTTTTAACTATTTCTATTACGCTCCTTAATTTTTGAGAGGTGCGTATCCGACCGTAAGTGATGTCTATATCATTTTTTATAATTTCGAAAATGCGGTTACTCAGGGCCTCAGCGCAGAGAGGGCAGTGCTTTGTAGATATGAGCTGATTTTGGGGACGCATATCGAGCAGTGCTTGCAGCCTCTACGCGGGAAAGACTGATCGCTTAGTGATGTTGGGTGTGTTGTAAAAAAGAAAAAAGAAATAAAGCACTATGAAGCAGTTGCGCTACACATAGTAAGTATGACGACGTGACCTGTGGGGTGGCTGCGCGGTCTTTGCAGAAATATTATATCGGCACGCATTTTTACTTTTTCGATTTACAAAGCACGGGATGTAAGTACAGGTTCTGTAAGCTTTTCGGAGCCCTTCGAGATGGGGAACGACGCGCCAGTGGAGGAGGGGGATGTTAGCAAAGCGGAGTTTTGGGCCAGCTGGTGATTCGTCATTTGCATGTTGGCTTAGCGCGAGACAAAGGAGGACAAGGCGCAGGGGGAGGGATGTTGGTTGCTGTTTGTTAGTTGTGTTACCCCGCTGGGAAATGCGCACCCTTGCCCGCCTGCTTTCCCTGCCTCCTCCTGTTTCCGGAGGAGTGTGCACACTTGTTTAATTAACTTGTTCTGGGGTGTGGTTGCAGGTGCCCAGACGGCCTGCACCATGCAGGACGCCGCCCGTCCTGCGGCCAAGAACTGTGCCTTACCGGCCGCTCAGGCGCAGCATCAGCTCCTCAGCCGTGCAGCCGGGAAAGGTTCGTAGCTCTTGGGCGGGAGCACAACCCGTTCGTAGCAGCGCGTAGTCCTAGCATTGAAAGAGTGAAGACGAGCAGAGAAGTTAAACCTGGTCGCCACCATTGTTTTGTTTGGGCGCAGATGTGACGCTGGCCGCGTATAGAATTTGCACAACGTGCACTGTTATTAGCAGTTGAAAGTGTACCTCTTTTAAACGGCCACTGAAGTGCTTTTGGGTTTCGGTGCGCTTAAAGGAAAACTTGCGGGTACATGTGTAGTCTATCTGTGACGACATTTCAGTCTAAATATGTCGTAATCGAGGAATAAAGCTGCGACGACATTTAGGATTTTGCGCACCACACAGTGCCGGGCTTGGCCCGCATGACGACGTGATCCATGGCTGGTGGTGATGCTTGTTAATTCTGGCTGATGAATGATGAAGTGAAGATGGCACCAGCTTTAGTCAAAAATCTTGATTGCATAGCTGACAAAAAATTAATCTCCCGAAATAATTTCGCGTTTATAAATTGGTAGGGGTGTGAAAATATTCGTTCTTCCAATCATAATCGAATACTAATATTGTAGGTTTCCTTCCGAAGCGAATGAGAATAGTTAGCTCAAAAAGGAATCCAATGCGGATCAAATGGCGGCAGGACCAAATCAAAAACGAATAGAGTATTTTGATGGGCGTTCGCTGCTTGTGCAAATATTTAAAAAATAATAAATAATGCTGCGAAACAGCGAACTGCTTGCGCCGTGGTGCTGGAGTTATAGCTATAGCGCTTAAAAGACGCAACACTGATTGTGCTAGGAATTACTGAACAGGAAGTCTGAAGATATAACCACCACCATGTTGTCACGCGTATACGAAGGTCAATTTTCGCTACTGACGGCGGCAGCGCATAAACCAGCGTCCCGTTTCAGTCGGTGAGAGGGGCAGGAGCAGCGTGCGAGGTGAACTCTGCTGCGAGACCGGGTATCAAGACCCGGTTCGCTCAGCCCTCCTAGGTCCAGCCGCGTCGCTCCATCAGAGAGGCCATGCATGAGCATACGAACGCTTCCACACGAACGGAGCTGTCACACGCGGCGCTGAACCCTCCTTGCCGCAGCCTGCTGTGCGACATGGAAATGGGCGCCGTATGTGAAACGACTCTCGAAGAAGACGACGGGGCGCCTTTCGAATTGCAGGCCAGCGATTCGATTGAAAACTATTCGAAATTCTCAGAACGCATTCCATTTGCTTCGAATAATTTACGATGCATCCGATTCGTTCAGCTGATATTAATGGGATCGGAGGATAGTCAGTTCGGCCTCCGCGGTGGCTCAGCGGTTATGGTGCTCGGCTGCTGACCCAAAAGACGCGGGTTCGATCCCGGCCGCGGCGGCTAGAATTTCTTTGGAGGAGAAATTCTAGAGGCCCGTGTACTGTGCGATGTCAGTGCACGTTAAAGAACCCCAGGTGGTCGAAATTTCCGGAGCCCTCCACTACGGCGTCTCTCATAGCCTGAGTCGCTTTGGGACGTTAAACCCTATAAACTAAACTAAACTAGTCAGTTCGCTTTCGGAAATTTCTAGTATGAGCGCGCACCTATAAATTCGCGGTGCCGTTTTCTAGTGCTGGTGAAATTACGATAGTGTTGCTAAAAACCTAACTGAATAGGGATCTAAAAGTTTTACGAATTATGCTAACTGTGAGAATATTAAGGTATAATGAATAATCGCGTGAAGTAGCGATGCGCAACCGGCGTTACGGTACAGAGCCAATAGAGTGCACTATGAGCGCGTGTCCTTCGGTGGGCAGCTCAAAACAAACAATTCCAACAGAGGCAGGCAGTCCGACATTAACATTTACAGCGTAGGCTTCAGGCGCCAACTCGACTTGAGCGGCGGCCTGCGTTCCCATGGAAGAGGGTGCGGAGGAAAGGGGAGGAAGGCAATGGAGAGGAAGGTAGTGCGACGGAGAGGAGCATGCGAGCTCCGCCTTAAGGGCATGATTGGCGGGTTCATGCCATTATATGCAGAATTGGTCATTCTTGAAATTCATAGACGGGGGCGAAATTCACAGTCCCCATACCACTATCAGCGCAGTGGCGTAGCGGTTAAGCGATGCGCCACTGCACTGGCAGGTGGCTGTTTCTATCACCAATGCTTCGCGCCCTTGACATATTATGCTTTATGAGATCTCCTCTTTTGCATTCCTGTATTTTTCATATTTTCTAATTAGCTTGTAGCTGAAAGGCCGTAATTTTGCGCTTTCAAACTGAAGGTACAGCGGAAAGTTCTTACTTCGGGACCTCCTACGGCTACACTGATAAGCTTATGCATTAAGTGCACCGTACATTGAAATAAATATGATAATGATGATAACGATACACTCATCAGGCCCCTGTTCAGGGCTCGCCAAGGTATTTTTAGTTTCACTTCAAGCTTTTCCGCAAGTTTAGCTTCCAGGAGTGTACAACGCAGTTATTGCTCGTGCAGTACTGACTCATGGCGATAATCTTGAACTCGTATCCTCTTGTTCCCGTGTCTCAAGCTGGCCACGGTCAAATTTGGCCTTTCTAACTTGGGCAAGCCCAAACTAAAGCGCGAAAAGCGAAGCGAAGGCGGCTTCCGGCCTATCATGGGAAGGCAGCGGCCGATGATGATATTAGCTTCGTGGTGTCAAACAACCGAGCGTCGCGCCGCACACAGCCAAATCGACAACGGATCACAAGTGCGGTTTCCCGTTTGAGGCCTGAGCGGGTCACTCCAGTCCGAACATTATTTAAAGGAATAGTTAAGAGAACTTTTTCTTCTATGCCTACATCTTAGCGTATGCGCTCCATTGAATGTTAACACTTCTGAGCTGGAGAATATTTAGCCATTTTAAACCGTGCAGCCAAGAAAAAGGTTAGGGTGAGGCTATGAAGCGGCGCTGGCGGCTTAAGCCAGACACCGCAGTAACTGATGCCGTGATGTCTAATGTCTCGCAAACCATTGGTCGGCCACTTGATTGTCTAAGTGAGCTTCAATCCATAAAGCCTGTTATTGCCAAACTTTCTTTCCGAAATTTATTTTTTGTACTTTGGTCCTTCTTGTGCTCCGTTTACTGTTCGTCTATAAAAATGTTATGGCGTCACTTAAGAAGCGTCTTAGAAAAAAAAAGTAGGTTGCATACAACTGCGTTTAGCGGCTCTTTGAACGGGCCGACAATCACTTTGTCGGTTCACTGCAGTTTTCGTCAGACCAGCTAGCTACGTCCGGCCTCTGCAAACGTGTTCGATATATTAACAATTGAACGGGGAAAGCAGTGGCTTGCACGCTGTTCTTGTACGGTTACGCGAAGATGGGCTTCGTGCTTAAGTATTGTACTCTTCTCTGATGACGCGTTCTTGGGCATCCTGTAATTTTTATTTTAGTAAATCCGACGGAATGGATATCTCAGTGCAGCATATGTCCTGATCGTTTCAGCACTATTGTAATATAGGTGGCAAATTCCTGAGCGCAAAGCCCCCTTTGAACACGCACATTGCCTAGCAGCCGCTCTTGGTAAAATTTTCACTCTCTCATTTTCGCTACCTTCAGCATTCCTCACTCACTTATTCGGCCCATCAGATCATGTGCCAAAAGGGGATCGGGTGGAAGAAGATTCTCTATAGGTCCTCAGAAACGGAAACGTCCGCGTTCGCTACCAGCTGTCGTCGTTATGACCATTACACGTCGAGTTGGCGTATGACGCTGGAGTGGGATTTCGAGCACTCCTCGCGGGCATAGCTTCGGTTATCCCGCAGTGGACATCAAAATTGCGAACCATGAAGCCGGAGAATGTTTACTGCATTCGAATAACTGTGAAAAGGACGGATTTCCATTACGTACAAGACGAGGATGAGCGGGCAGTGTCGCGGGACGGAGCGCTCGTGCTAGGCCAGCTGCGGACACGCAGGAGGCGATTTTGTTCGGGTCAGAACCACCGGATTACTGCCACGTAGAAGACGAAGGGCGGTCAGTGCCCCAGGACGGAGCGCTGGCGCTAGGCGAACCGACAACGCTACAAAGGACGATTTTGCTCGGGGATGGTGCCTATCAGATTAGTGCTTACTCACTAATACGCGCCTACCAAAAATTTTTATTTCTTGCAGCATTAAGGGGTAGGGTGGGAGGGCGACTTAAGGTGAGGGACTTCGAGTGTGCAGTGACAAAAAGGGGGCCGGGAACGTTCCCAGGTCAAAAGATATGGAGCGAATGAAGGAACTGCTGTTGAGCAGTGATGGGCTCTCGCTTCCAATCTTTTGCGGAATAAATTGTGCGCCTTGTCGTACTGGCATCTGATAACATGGCGTCTCGGCCTTTTTTGTTGTGCTCTTCATTAAAGCATGAGAGCAGCCTTGAAGAGTATGGAATGAAATGGGTTCATCGAGAAGTATTTATTATAATGAAAAATGTAATTTTATGCTTTCCATAGTTATGCCGTGCATTTTTCATAACCTTGCCAGAACCTCGCGGCAGAAATGAGGTACTTCATGGGGATGGGGACCGCTGTCCACTTCGTCCTCAACGTGGGGTGGTCTCGGGTTCGGCTCCGCGAAGAAACGGTCAGGGGCTTCTTCTTCCTTGAAGTGGTGAAGAAAACCCTCCAGAGCCGGAGTGCGTCCGATGGACCGATCTGCTATGGCGGATCGATCCATTCCTGCAGGGCGCCAGCCCAGAGATTGAATTGCTCTCTCCCGCACCGCGTCAAAGGAAGGGCAACGCCACAGAAGATGTTAGGCCGTGCCTCTGGCCGGGCATTCCGGGTACTCAGGGGTGGAGTATGAGTGCGGCTCTATGAGGTGGAGCTTTTCTGGTGGTAGAAGCTGGGGAGTCTGGGCCCGGCGAAGAAGTACCGCCGCTATTCTTCGGAATGTGCTATGTGGTCGGCGAACTCACTTGTTATGTATATATAGGACGCATTAGTTGTTGCGCGCGTGTCTGCATTTTATGCTTTCTTTCGATTGTGCATTTCAGATGAGGTACTCAGAAATGGTTGATCGTGGCGTTTCAGTGACTGCCGTTCAGGTAATTTGGTACAGGAGTATAACAAATGTTCAACGGTACACGTGCGCAGACAGTTTAAAAAACATTTCAGCGAATTGTGCGAACGGAGTGGTGATGAGCTGGCTTGATGTAAGCCATCGCTGCGAGGAATTCGGGCGGGCGGTCTAGTTCGCTTGTTTTGCCACCAGGTGGGGCACGACAAGAGAGGCTGCATATTTTTCCGTAAAAAAGGAATACCCTGCGGCAGCAGAGGCTTCATCTAAGGACATGAGTGCTCGGCTTTTGTGCTGTGTACACGCACTGGCTTGTAGCTCTACAGCCTTAGATAGGGTAACCATTGTGAAAGTCACTTTTGGACAAATTTTCAGTTTGATTCGACAGACAGTGACATCAAACAACAGAAAGTTTCTGTTGAATTTGAAGCTGCAAAAAAAAAAACTGTTTAACCTCCGATTTACCTCGTTAAACTAAATGCTGCAGACTGTTCAGAAATCACCACTCAAAAAAGCACTAGGCTTTGGTCACTTACATAGAGGTCCATAGTTTAAACTTTGAATGGTTTCGGAACAAAGGGTATTCAAGTCATCGATACGAGGCTACCTTTGATTTATAAGAGAGATCACCTATAGAATCTAAATGCAGTGAAAAAACCCCGTCCGTTATTTGTACTGTAAAGAGGAAAATTGGCAGTGCGGCAGCCACACCGCCAGCGCATGGCGTGAGATCGTTGGGTTGATGACCAGAGCTCGGACTGTTATTGTGGCTTTTTGGCAGTTTTTTCTCGAAATCCTGTTACAATTTGGTGGAGGTGCGGGGCTCAGCCTTTGGCCTACGTCCTGGAGCTCCGCAGCAGAACCATCGCGTCAACTGTATCCATCGACGCAGGCCACTGATCTGCCCCTTCCCCTACGCCCGTCGTTTGCCCTGCAGCTCTCCGACAGCGGGCCCCAGCCATCTTTTAACGAGTTCGATGACCACGACGTGGATGATGGGCTTTCCCCCTACGAGCGGGTAAGCGGCCGCAACCGCTCGGACGAAGCCATGAAGCTGAACAACGTTTTGTTTCATCTGTCGGACGTGGCAAGCCTATGGTGCAGAAAGTACGAAGTAGATTGACATCGGGCTTCAGAAGAGCCTTTCTGATATCCTTGGGCGCCTGCAGTACGCAAGGTGCGCGCCGAACAGCGCCTGCGAGTGAGAGCCTAGCTGCAGGGTGAATCGTTCACCAGCTACATCGAGGATGTCATCAACCTCTGTACACAGGTGGACTCGTCTGTGTCCGCGGCGGACCACATCAAACACGTTCTGAAAGGCATCGAAGATGACGGAATTCAGATGCTTATCGCCCGGAACACTACCACTGTTGCCGACGTATTCATCCTTTGCCAGACCTAAGATCGGCTCCGCAAACAGCGCATTTTGGTTCCATCACCCTTCGTGCAGCCTGACTCGCTCTCTAGCTTCGCTGTGCCGGCGTCTAAAAGCTCGCTGCTAGACCAGATGAAATACTTCGTGCGTGAGCAGGTGGCTCGACAGCTGTCACTTCTTCACAGTTTTCAGGAACCTCCCTCCAACTTGGATTCGACCCTTAAAACTGGTTCGCGAGCAAGTCTCCGAAGCGCTACTATCTGTTCGTCCGCAGGCTCCTGCTGCAGCACCACTCACATACGCCGTCCGAAGGCCAAGGGCCGACACGCTTGTCCCGTTTTATCCACCGATGCAACCGCCCGGCTTTCCAACCCTGCCACCCCCTACTCGTGTGAACCCTTGGCGCAGCCATGACAACTTTCCGATCTGTTATGCATGTGGTGTCCCATGTCACGTTGCGCGTGTCCGTCGCCGCCGGGTGCTGCCACCTGCGGATGGCCCACGAACCTACGTCTACGCGGCGCTACAGCCCCCGCCACGTCCGCTGTCTTCCGAGCACCTTGATGCCTCCGAACACCGCCCGTAACGTTGCCGCCGTTCACCAACCCCGTTGCGTCGCTCGGTATCGCCGCTGCGTCGTCATTCACATACGCCCCAGGAAACTAGTTGACGCAGTTCTCGATGCAAGAACTGCCTATTCGGCGGCAAGTTTAAGGTCTAATTTGGGTATACTGAAAAAAATTGCGCAGAAACATGAGGACTAAGCCGAGAAAAAAGAAGGAAGAGCAGTCCTTGTTTTTTTTTCGGCTTAGCCTTCGTGATTCTGCGCAAATATTTTCAGTATGCATATCAACCAACTAGCCGAAATTCTGCTCTCGTTTGTCCACTAAAAATGTGCTCGACATTTCTATGGAGGCCTTCAACGCCTTGGCCCTTGCCGATACTGGCGTTGCTGTGTCTGTGATGAGTGAGAAACTGCGCTGCAAACTTCGCAAAGTGATGACGCCGCTATCTGGCTTTTCGCTTCATACAGCTAATGCGCAAAGAGTGTCACCTTTGGCCGCCTGCACAGCCAGGGTCATCATTGACGGATCTTTATACATTGTCGAATTCGTCGTTCTCTCATCGTGCTCTCATGGCACAATGTGAGGAGAATTTTTTCTCTCATCATGCAGCCCTCATCGACTGCGCTCTTACCAAGCTCGAGTTTCTCCCGTGTAGCGCGGCCTCGCCTGACGCTCCTTCTTCTTGGCACAAACTGTGAGTGGCTGACGACCTCGAGATCCTTTCTGGCTCATCTGCCCCCATCCCTGTCTCCTGCCTCACTGCACCTAACGGCACCGTCGTCTTCACACCGTCCGACGTCTTCATCTCTCGCCATGTTCTGCCTTTGCCATTCGCTATGCTCACTGTCCACAACGGCTGCAGCCTGATCGCGGTCTCCAACCCTTTTCTAAGCCCCTGTTTGTTTCTCCGTGGCGAGTGCCTTGGCCATATTCACCTGACCGACGCCTTGCTCCTACCCGACCGCTACACCAACACCTGTTTTCTTCCTACCCATTCTCTAATTTTCGAGCGTCTTCTGCTCCAGCCACAGTTAACGCCTTTTCTGATTCCGTCAACGCGTCATGCCACATCGCAACGTGCCAAGCTTCTTCACTTACTGGACAAGTTTCGCTCCTCTTTCGTCGTTGCTCAAAGCGGGCTGGGCCGCACGTCTACCGTGACTCAAGAGATCGGCACCGGAGCCCACATGCTGCGTCACTGCCCGTACCGAGTACCGGTGGCCGAACGACAAATTGTTGACACTCAAGTGGACGACATGCTTCAGCAAGGCCTAATTCAACCTTCCAGTAACCATTGGGCCTCCCTGGTCGTCCCAGTGAAGAAAAAAGATGGCACTTTGTGCCGATTACCGGCGCCTTAACAAGATCCCCCGCGAAGACGGTTGTCCGCTGCCCAGAATCGATGAAGCTCTTGTGGTCTTGGAGGGTGCGGAGTTCCTTTCATTTTTAGACCTACGATCTGGGTTTTGGCAAGTCCCTGTGGCGGACGCTGACCGTGCCAAAATGGCTGTTGTGACACCAGATGGCCTGTACGAATTTAACGTCATGCCTTTCGGACTTTCTAATGACCCAGATACTTTCGAGCGCATGATGGGCTCCACTTAACCCCGCCTGAAGAGGAAAACATGTCTGTGCTGCTTAGACGACATTGACTTCTCTCTTGATTCCGACACTTACCTTCGCTTGGAATACGTGTTGACCTGTTTAATTGGCAATTTTAGGTCACGTGGTGTCTAAGACGGCGTGCTTCCTGACCCAGCCAACCTTCGTGCCGTCGCTGAGTTCCCCAAGCCGTCAACTCTGAAGGAACTTGGAAGCTTTCTCGGCCTGTGTTCTTACCTGCGACGTTTTGTCTGAAATTGTTACACTACCATCGCGCCACTGATGAACCATCTTCGGGGCGACAACGGCCTGTCTGGTTGGTTCCCTGACCTCAACGACGCTTTCATCACGTTGCGCCTTCTCCTCACAGCGCCTCCCATTTTACAACACTTTGACCCCACTGCTCCCACCGAAATCCACTCCGATGCCAGTGGCGTTGGCCTTTGTGCTGTGTACTTCCGCAACGTAAACTCGGATTTGGCGAGTGTGTCGGTGCTTATGCGAGCCGTGCCCTGACCATACCTGAATCAAACTACTCCGTCACCGATTAAAGAATGCTTGGCCATTGTTTGGGCGATCGGAAAGTTTCGTATTTTACGTTTACGGCCGCCCTTTCGACATCGTCACAGACCGCTATCCCCTTCGTTGGGTGTCCGCCTTGAAAGACCCTACAGGGTGCCTCGCTCGCTTTGCCAGACGCCTACAAGAATACGTTATTCTTGTCATCTATCGCTCCGGCCAAAAGCATAGCGTTTGTCCGTTATGTTTATTATGTCCGCTGCGGAAGTTATTATCATATTGAAATAGCTTTTAGGCGCAAAAAATATAGACGAGACACATAGGAAAGGTAACAGGACGAAGCGCCAACTTCCAACTGATTTTATTGCATGCATGAAACGTACTTATAAAGCTTGTCGTCACATGCGCAGGAGGGTCACCTAAAGCTCAAGAACGACATGATAAGGCGCGCTCCAGGAATTTCCACACTGCGGTGGTTGAATGTCTCCTAAAGAAGACAAAGAAAAGTACTGGTAGAGCTAGGCCAGAGGTCCCTCGAGAAGAGGTAAGGCCAGTGGTGGTGCCATGCGTGCATCGTGTGGCCCATAATTTGAAGAAAGTTGCCAGCCGCCATGCTGTACGGCTCGACTTCTCGGCACCGAGAAAGCTAGGTGGCCTTTGCTCCCGTACTGACAAAGACAACACCAAGGATCGAGGCTGCGGAACAAAGCACAGGAGCCCGTTCGTGAAATGTGCTGAAGGGGTTGTCTACGAAATCCCCCTGTCTTGCGGGCACTCATACATAGGTCAGACAGGCAGGTGCCTGAATGAGCGAACGAGGGAACATCAGAGAAATGTAGAGCAGAAAAAGGAAGGCACACATCTGGCTAAGCACATTAGTAAGTGCCCGTCCCGCAGTTGTGAGCCATGCTTCACTGATGTGCGCATTCTGGGCAAAAGCAATGACACTACTGCTAGGGAATTGATAGAAGCGTTTTTTATCAAAAACAAAGGCGACATGTGCGTAAGCGACACATCTGCTGTATTGTTTAACTGTGAAATCAAATTCCTGGAGCGCGCCATATCATGTCGTTCTTGAGCTTTAGGCGACCCTCCTGCGCATGTGACGACAAGCTTTATAAGTACGTTTCATGCATGCAATAAAATCAGTTGGAAGTTGGCGCTTCGTCCTGTTACCTTTCCTATGTGTCTCGACTCTATTTTTTGCGCCTAAAACCTATTTCAATATGAACCAAAACCAACTAGCCCAGCAGCAAGTGCTCTTAAAGGAAGGTATGTCCGGTCCAGCCTAAAACAACGACCCCGACGCTTTGTCCAGCTCTCTGGTCTGCCACCTGACATTGTCTGCTACTCGCAATTTATTGCGTTTCGCTGTCGTATCCAATGGACAGCGTCGGCAGCGAGCAACCAAAGGACGCCAGGATAGCTTCCCTTGTACGCTTTCTCGCCAATCCCTCAGCAGCACCAGCGCCTCGTGCCCTGCGCCGCCAGGCTGCTCACTTCGGCATTCGTGATGGGCACCGCCGCAACGAAGTCTCTACCGGCCGGCAGTGGTTGCTTCTCATTCCTGCGCATTTACGGTCGACATTCTGCGCCCTATTTAACAATGATCTGCAATGACGTGTCTCCACATGATCGGACACTGTTTGCATCAGTTCTACTTTTCTGCATATTTTCAAATAGCCCTTGGTCTGTTGCCGTTTATGCTCTTCTTAGCTTTTCATACTCGTGTTGTTGTAGAGATTTTAAATGCTGAAAAAATATCTGCCGCTGTTGACAATTCCGCACTCCCACTCGCCACATTACAAAACACTGTTGTGTTAACGTCTTAGCTGGTGTTGCTTCTTTGAAAAAACAAATTGCCGTAAGTTCACCCACTTACTGATTTATCTCACTTATTTCATGTAGCGAGCTGAACAATGAAGCGGAGCGCGGGATGAGAGGTGGGGGCGAGGAGCTATAGCCGCCGCACCTGCTGCAGCTTACGCTGTAGTGACGCCACTCATACGGGGGTTGGACTTTCCGTTATATATTTTTTTAGAATTTAGCGTAATTGTCTCGAAGTTTCTTTCAGAACGTAATTTTCAGTTTTTTTCCGCGAATAATGTACGTTATGAATCAATTTCTTTCGGTCATGTTGTATAGTACTGCGTGCGGTCAAAATTCTCTTGGCTTTTCTGTCAGCCCGAGAATTCGATTTGCAAGTAATCAAATCTAAAATGCTGGTTCCTAGAGTTGTGCTTTTCGAAGGAATTGTGGAAGAAAAAAAGCAATTCAATTTTAAGTTGACTACAGACAGCTGTGTTTTCATGTTGTTGCTGGTTTCTCAACTGGATGGAAGAATGCCCGCGCCTCATATGGCCTGCGTGCTGCGTGTGTGTGTATATCGCAAGTTGGGGAAGTCACATTGGAAAACCTAACAGATTTATTCAAAGTTTCGACCAGCGACAGGTCTGAAGCACACGCACGCGCACGCACCCGCACCCACACGCACGCGCACGCACCCACACGCACCCACACGCACACATACGCATACACACACAAACGCACACACACGCACACGCGCACGCACGCACGCACGCGCACGCACCCACACACACACACACATACACACGCACGCACCCCCCCCCCACACACACACGCACGCATCCCCCACACACACGCACGCACACACCACACACACACACACACGCACGCACGCACGCGCACAGACACGCACGAACGCACACGCGCACGCACGCACGCGCACAGACACCCACGAACGCACACGCGCACATGCACGCACACACACACGCGCGCTCACACATCTAGCTACCCAAGTCCCACCGGTGGCAGCACTTGCCACAGAAGGGCAGTGGCGCATCGCTTGACCGCTGCACCGGTGCGTCAGGAGTGGTAGGAAGACTCCCTCGGATCTATGAATGTAGAGAATCAACAATTCAGCATATGTGGATGTTAGCTCATTGTCGCTATCCGAACTAACTGCCATCCGTGAACACTCCATCTGCACACCGGAAGCGAAGGGAAAACCGAACTGGTAGCGCACCTAATTCGCATTTGGCGTAACTACACAAATCGACCCCCATTTCTTTCATGTCGACGACATTCGTCGAAACACCCGTGAGGATGTGCATGTCACTGCGGTAAGGATTCAATCCCGTGTGCTTGAGCCTAGCAGCCCAAGGAAAGTAATAATTTTCGCATGAGTTATTTCATAATAAAACTTAAAGCCAAGCTGTGATTATAATCACATCAAGTTGGTTTTCCACAACTTTGAGGTGACGGCCATAGTCACCTCATTGGTAGCTCTCCAACGCAACATTCTTGAAACTACAGGTGCTGTTTTATACTGCCACTCCACAGCAACATTATGAAATTCGCACGCACGCACAAGCGAACTGCTTAAAGCATTTTATGTAGAAACCGGCTTTGTTCATCAAGATTTTTTCGTGTGTACATATAATTTTATTAATATCAGTAGTGTCATTTATTAGATCATTATAAAATAAAAGGGTATAGACCTAAAAGATAAAGAAATGCACCCCAAGCCTAAAACTAATCATTTACCCATTTAAAAAGCAAGCATTTAGAAGTTGAGAAATGAGCACTTTTTGCTCTTCACATTTGCAAGGAAATTCAATCCGAAGTACACGAAAACCACACGACAAATAGCAAACCAACAGTTACTCACTAGATTATATTGAGGCCACTTAGACGGGCTGCTTTCAAGAGAGAGTTTGGGCAATGGAAGCAAACATAACAGGAGAAAAGAAGGGCAGCGCGACTTGACTGCAATAAGTGGGATTAGGTGGTCTGTCGCCCTTCAAAAGCTGACTTTTGCTGTGGGGTGCGCTTGGGCAGTTGGTCTTGCTTACTGGAATAATTGTTATGGCCTCGGTGATCTAATTTTTACTTTTTTATTACAGTTTGTACTTGTGGAGTCTTTCAAACTGACCATGCACGCGCACCCCGAATAATATGGTGCCAGGTTTCGCGGTTATGTAATCTGGCCTGCACACCCGTGTCGCTGCGTGGATATCAGTGGCAAAATAAATTTCGCGCATGGCTGGCAATCCAATTGTTTACTGCATGTCGGCTACCTGTATATTCTTTCGCATTAAGGAACGCTTACAACTTCGGAGGCCTCTAACTCATCACTACAAAATAGTGATGAGTTACTACAAATACTAACTACATCACTACAGAATACTAGCTCATCACTACAGAACGAGTTTAGAACCTCCATCTACAAAACAGACAGCGAGTATGTTGCAGTTGAAGATACATGTATAATTTAAAAAGGCACCCTTATAGAATATTTACTCGTAGGTGACTGTCGTACAGCCAAACTTGAGATGCGTGCGTGGTGTAACTTTGTGTCTTCAGCGACAGATTTGCCGTTGAGTTAAGTAGGTACATGGGATTACTTTGAACGTATTCGTATCTTTTAGCTAAATAAAATGAATAAAGGTTGCGTACAGAAATTAAACGTAAATTTCGAAAAAGGTGACTGGGGTGCGCGTTGGGATTCCACCGGTGATGTGTCGAACAGCCTTTTCCAGCACTACGTGCAAGAGGCTTAAGTTAATTTCTGTGATGTTGCCACATACAATAAAACAATAGATTATCTGAGAAAGAAATAAAAAGTTGTATCTATGCAACTTGACTGGAAGCGGTAGAAAAAACTTAAATTTATCCAATATGCCAACAGTTTTCGAGAGGCGGGGTGTTAAATAATTTATGCGGTTATTCACGGTCACATTTCTGTGAAAATATACACCAAGTGTTTTTTTTGTGTCCGCTAACTTGATAACTTCGTCAGAAAGAATAATACCTGCACTCAGGATTGCACTTGAGTTTCTAGGTGCATAAATAATTGGGTTTGTCTTGATAGCGTTAATTTAGAACGAATTTGTTACACTCCAAGTATGAATGTAAAACAAAGTTTGATTAGCGTCATCAGCTGTACCTTAACAACTGAAACTGAGTCATCTGCATGCCTTCTGGAAGAGAGCTGATCTTAGATATGTCATCAATGTAGAATTTGAGAAGGTGAGGGCCCAAAATGCTCCCTCGCTGAAAACCTTCGTGCATCGGTTTAAACGACGACAAATTTTCTTATATGGCGCCGGCTTGCATACGGTTCTCTAAGTATGAAGTTAATAATTTTAGTAAAATGACTCTTATGCTATATATTGGTAAATGACTTAACCTGCAAAATGCCTTTGAGAAGTCTATGCATATGCTAGTAACTCACTGTTTTCCTTCAAAAGCTTTTAAAACGTATTCCTTGTGGGGAAGGAGAGCGCTTGAGTTCCATACCCTTTGACGCCAGTATGTGTGCAGGTGGACGTATAGGAGGTGAACGCAAGTGTTCTTTGTGTCGTTAGGAACCTTCTGTCATCGCTGTAGTTTAAAGGTCACGATCCTTTTGGAGCAACGGCGCAGACGGCTGCTGTTCATTCATCGCTTCCAGCTGAGTGCGTTCAGCTCTTACTCTGCGTTTCTCCAGACAAGAAATGGATCTCCCCAGAATCTCTCCCTTCATTCATTCTTCTTCCCAGGCGCCAGGCCCCCCAACCCAGCCTACCCACGCGGCCCAAGCAGTAGCCCGACGTCCAGCCGGGACAGCGACGGCCTGCCGCTCCACTGATTATGTACCGAAAGGTGCAAAAGGGGTGAGCGTCTTCAGCACCCCAAAAGGGTTTAGTAAAAAGATGTGATATAATTACAAACCTAGGGCGGTGTTAGGTTTGTTTGTTCCCTCTGGCATTTATCGCTTTTTCAGAAGAGCTCTGCTTGTTTTTTTGAAATGGAGACTGGAGGCAGGTGCCCGAAAAGAATGCCGTTGCGGTCTTGATCGGTAACATATTGGGTTCGAAAAATTTGGTTACCATGTTCATTTTAACATCGCGAGGTTCGCTTAGGTAACATTGGGTCACTCGCGTATTTTATTCAATTTGATGCTTATTGTCCGATACAATACTGTTGAAGCCTGCCAGCGAGGCTTGCATGTGGATCTTGCCTTCTTCAGATCATTCATAGGAAACAAATACCGCACATAAATTAAATAGAGCGTGGAAATAGACGCGTCGCCTTTAACTAGATTTGTTGTGCAGATATTTATGCGCGGCTCTCCTAACTATCGCCATCTTCACCGTCATGTGCAGATTTACGCCCAGTGAAGGACAAATACCTCCCACATCGACTTCCATTAACCCCGCACGTAGCACCAGCCGTGCAAATCCTATCCTAATGAACTTCGTCTCATCTGTCCACCTTTCCCGTCACGGTTAAAGGATCATGTGCGGGCTCTTGGCGAAAATACGTTCACACACTAAGCAGCGCACTGTGGCTCTCGTAAAGAATGTCCCCCGAATATTAAGAACCCTACTATTATGGTCTGCAGTGAGCATCAGCGGACCCTTGAAGTGGCGGAAGCACATCATATTGAGAAATTTAAAGACATGGGTATTAGCAGGCCATGTTTTTCACTGTACGTGAAGCATCCGGCCCTCACTCATATGCTTCGTGCATTAGATGTGGCATCTCCTGTTTATTGTTGGTCTTTCTTTGGGCCATCCGCGGCAAGCTGTATTTACTCTGTTTCTTTCCCATTAAAATCTTAGTTGCGAGTGCAGCGCTGTGTCCTCAACTTTGTGTTCTTTAGTCTTCATGCTTCTCGCCAGTAGAGTCACTAGGGGTGCAGCTGTGGCCTGGCGGCGGAAGTCTAGAGCTGCGATGCTGCGCATCCCATCGATCATTTATGCTCCCAATGCTGCACATGGCGATGAAAACAAACTTGCCTTCTTTTCTGCGCAATTTACCAGCACAACTTGGCTGGCCATATCAATACGCGCTTTTACGTGCTCAGACAAAGTTTGCTTTCCTGCCAACTTGTTCGCTGTTTCATCTTTCACACTGTCAATCCAGGCTTTCATCGGAGTCGCAAAAAAAATGTTTGGGGTGCATCAGTATTTCTCCATTTGCAAGAAAAAAACTGTCAAGCGCCCTTATGGTTTCCTGCCGTTTCTTCAGGAATAAAAGTTTAAACATGGTCACAATGGATGACAGTCGAGAATTATTCTATCGATCTCCGCTCCGTTTTTGGCATGTCGCTGTGCATGCCACTGGCCGCATTCGGTGCTCCTTATGGCACACCAGTTTAAATACATGCCGTTGAGCCTGTGCAATCCTCCTTCCACTTTCGAGTGGGTGATGAACTCTGTTCTTTGAGAGTTCAGAGGCGCTGCTTCTCTATTCCACATCCACGACCTCGGGGTCTTCTTGCCCACATTTTTTATTCACCTCTAACAACATTTTACTCTTGTTCTTCCTTTTCGTCAAACGGAACTTCAGCTCAATTCCGTGAAGTGGCAGTACAGCCGCCAGCGCTAACATTCTTTTTCATCTGGCCGACGTGTTTGCAGTATGGCCTTGCCGTGAAGAATCCGCACCGTGAAGGAATTTCCCGAGAAATAATGAACATACGGAATAGCCGCAACTTTTTCGGCCGCTGCTCGTATTTCCGCCGTTTCGCTGAATCTTTAGCCGACCTAGACCATCCACTGACCTAACTGGACATGACAGACGTTCCTTTTAACTGGGAATTTGGCCCAGCAGAAGCTCTTTCGTCGCTAAGCACGTTGCTGATCATGCCACCTATTAAGGCGAAAGCCGTTAATGTCTCATCGTTGTCGACAGAAGGTTGTCAGCAGAGGTGTAATGCTTTTCTAGCCAGACCAGAAAAAAAACCGCTCGATTGGATTCGTACCACCATCCTTCCGTTCCGGAGCTAAGCGGGCTAATGGCTACGCTACTTCCTGCCAACGTATATGTAGTTCTCCTTGTCTAGGACGCTGGAGAGTATTGCAAAAAGGCGTCGAATCAGACGGATGCCTCCCAGACGCCCTCCACTGTCTCCAGCATTTATGATTCACAAACAACTGTGTTGTTAATTAACATCTTGACCACACATCAGTGACAGAACCAGCAACACCGCGCTTGATGCTTTCGCCTCACCGCACTTTAGGTCAACAAAGTTCCTCTCTGAATTCTTTTTAGCCAATTGTGGCGTATCGGCCCCTGCTTAAGTTCGCACCAAAGCTAGCTGACACAGGATCCGTGAAGTGCATGCCCAACTACAGCAGGACCATGAAGACGGCGCTCTTTATACCGGCTAGCCGCCTTCTCTTCGCCACCGACCGAGATTACTCCATCACTTGAACGCGAATGTTTGGCACTTGAGTGGGCCGTTGCCGAAGAGCGCCCTTGCCTGTTCGGTCGGCGTTTCACAGTCATCCCCAACCACCGTACTTCCGATAATTTTCTTCGCTAAAAGACCCCAATGGTGGAGTACATTGCTTAGCTCTGCAACGGCAAGAATACTCGTTCATTCTCGCGTACACGTCAGTGCGTGGGCACGAGGACGCGGATTTTTCTCGTCTGGATGTGGCGGCGCCTGACTCGTGTGAGCCGTACGTTGGGCTTTGTCTCTTCGCAATTTCTGGACTTCTGATTATTGCCGACGAACAGAGCCCGGACCTCTCATTAAGCTCGGTCACTGAAGGCTTCGGCTTTGGAACCCATAATGGCTCCGTACGACCACTTCTCCGGATTACTATGTATGACTGATATTTCCACTGTGATGGTCATGATTCGCATTATGCGGTTGCCCAGCGGCTCCGTTCAGCTGCTTTGCATAAATTCATGAGATGCCCACAAGCCAACGCCTTGGCCTGTCGCCAACGCGCGACCCCGTGCGCTGCCATTCGTTTTTGTCCTGTTTTGTTTCGTGCCGTATTGTCGGCTCCTTCAACCTCTGTCAGGGGAGCAAACCCCTTGGCCCGTACATTTTTGACGCAGACTGCACGTCTCTGCCGACCAGTGTTTGAGGCATAGTTCTACCTTCTCTTACGTTCGTCTACATTTCTTTCTGCCGGAACACCACGGGCACAGGATGCCTGAGCGCAAGCCAGACTTCCCTGTCCACTCCTAGTGCCCGTATCTCCGCATCTCCAAGCTCTCAGAAGTTGTTCGGCGACCACTGGCATCTGAAAGATCACTTCTCTCCGGACTCTTTCCTCCTCCTGTGGTATCCATCTCGCCGCGTCTGTCTGCCTGAATAACTCTTCGCTCCGTACACTGGCCCCCACCGCGTGGTTCGTAGAACGGCCAACGAGGCCTACGATGTTGCCCCCTTTCATTCTCCGACGTTGGCGGGGTTGATGTTGCTCTGCTGAAGCCTCGCAGCGCAGCCTACCCACTTCCAGCTTAGCAGTGAGAAGGTGATTCTCCCTGCAATGCACGTGGGAAAGGCAGAAAGCGGTCGTCGGGCAGACGCCTCTTGGCTCTAGCTGTTCGATCGCGCCTCTGCTTCCGTATTCTGCTTTATAGCCGGTGTTTGAATCAATTTAATAAGTATTCTTCTTTCAAAAGCGTACGAGGATGCCTATTGATATCTGTACATGTACACTGCCCTGCAAGGCGGGCATCATTTACCTGTTAAAGAACAATGGCAAGACGAATACACAAAAATTAGCTAACCGGTTTTTTATATTCTGCTTTTAGGACGCGAGGCTGCACTTTGGTATTCAAGGCATCCAGCATCAGAGGCGAACTTCGAGCGTCAGAATCTGCGTTGAGGTCCGAAATGCCGAACGTGGGAACGGGCTTTTGAGAACTCGCTAAGTGCGCTTTTTCACGTTGCACATTGATCAAGCGGCGTCACTCGGGTATTCAATGGAGAAAATACCTATACACTAAATACATGTTTTATGACGTGGAAGGTGCTGGCATTGTTACCGTGTCGGCACCATGAGTAGCTAGAAAAATGATTAAACAAGAATCGTGGGAAAGACAACCATAGGGCGTTCACCGACATATTTTTCATGTCAAATGTCTCAAACCACGTGAGCAATTTGAAAGAAAACATATTTTTTACTATCTTTTTTTTCTGGTAGAAAATAAGTTATGCATATCTTTTTGACACACTGCAATGTTCAATGTGGAGGTCGACGTAGGGCATAATTATCGACTGTGGCGAGGTGCTGATTCGAAAGTTGTTTAAAGATTAATTATGATCAACAGAAACCTTCATGTGTAAGAAAGTGTCTGCGTCGTCAGTGGCTTCACTTCAGCACGTTCTGTTTCATAATAAGGCCGGCATGACGACACGCTTCCTGAAAATGCCGCATGAAATGGCGTCCATTTTAAGGTTTTCTTTGCAACACTATTTTTAAGTAGACAACTAGAACAGTTATAAAGCCTGCAACCTGCGGTGCCCTACGAAGCCTTCGTCTTTATTACCCCGTTGAAATGTATTGGTGACGAGACAGCATAGTTGGTTGCTCCGAGAATGCCGTGATAACAATATCCGGTCCGTAATTCGGTATAATTCAGTATGTGTGCGAGCACCGTGTCTGCTGCATTGTTGTTTTACCTGCCGGGTTCTTGGAAGCTGGCTTTGTTTGTGTCGTTTTTGCTTTCAGTTTTGCTTAATTTTTGAACCATATGAGCAGCTAAAAAATTAAAATGTGCTGCTGTAAATTTCCAAACCAAGAGTAACTGTTCTACCAGTGTTTAGAGGGCATCTTCGATGTTATGTAAGGGATGTTTGAATGTTTTTTTCGTGGGCTTTTTCAGGGACGCTTTACGATAATACGTGAAAGGAATAACCTCAAGCCCTTCGCGTACTGTTTGCGAAGAAAGTTTCTTCTCAAAAGTATATATTTATCATCTGAACATCGTTACGGAACAATGCACAGAAAAGTGTGTGTGTCCAACTCAGAATAATTTTTTTATATCTTCTTTTCGGAATAACTGGGCACGCATGCGTAGACGGTGAACAGGGTTTGTTTTGTAGTTAATCTCTGCTAGTGGGCTTAAGTTAGCGAAGACAAAGTTTTTCGTAGCGTGTTTTTGTTATGGCATGACGCGTAATACGTTATGAAATAATGAACACTCCGATGAACTATCCATACTATATTAATGAATTTTTTTCTTATGTAGTTATAGATTGGGTTTCACAGTCGTAATGGTGGTTAAGACTTCACAAATGGGTATATTAGATAAGGCGCATAAACCTGCAGTACGGTCGCTGCTTTCTCACTTCAATTCGCTCCAACTCTTACTCTCGCTTTTCCTGCATCTCGCATCTTGCATATCAGATCAGACGCATAAACCTGCAATGCAGTAGCTGCTTTCTCACTTTAATTCGCTCCAACTCTTACTCTCGCTTTTCCTGCATCTTGCATATCAGATCAGGCGCATAAACCTGCAATACGGTCGCTGCTTTCTCACATGAATTCGCTCCAACTCTTACTGAAGCGCCGACTCTTACTCTCGCTTTTCCTGCATCTGGCATCTTGCGTCTTGTATATCAGGGGAGGCGCATAAACCTGCAATACGGTAGCTGCTTTCTCACTCCAATTCGCTCCAAATCTTGCTCTCGTTTTTCCTGCATCTTGCATATCAGGTGAGGCGCATAAACCTGCAATAGGGTGGCAGCTTTCTCACTCCAATTCGCTCCAACTCTTACTCTTGTTTTTCCTGCATCTTGCTCTTGCATATCAGAGGAGGCGCATAAACCTGCAATAGGGTGGCTGCTTTCTCATTCCAATTCGCTCCAACTCTTACTCTCGTTTTTCCTGCATCTTGCATTTTGCATATCAGGTGAGGCGCATAAACCTGCAATATGGTGGCTGCTTTCTCACTCCAATTCGCTCCAACTCTTACTCTCGTTTTTCCTGAATTTTGCATCTTGCATATCAGGTGAGGTGCATAAATCTGCAATAGGGTGGCTGCTTTCTCACTCCAATTCGCTCCAACTCTTACTCTCGTTTTTCCTGCATTTTGCATCTTGCATATCAAGTGAGACGCATAAACCTGCAATGCAGTCGCTGCTTTCTCATTTCAATTCACTCCAACTCTTACTGTCGCTTTTCCTGCATCTTGCAACTTGCATATCTGATGAGGCGCATAAACCTGCAATACGGTAGCTGCTTTCTCACTTCAATTCGCTCCAACTCTTACTCTCGCTTTTCCTAAAAGGCGAAATCAGCGGAACAAAAAGATTTCATATTGCAGTTTTTGTATGTCCCACGTGAACTAATGATTTTTTGTAACGTCACAACCACCGCTCGACTGCTAAAACCGAAGCTACATGGAACGAGGTGTTACATTAGAAATTATTTATTAAGCGAAGATGAATTTTAAGCGATTGTCCATGTTTAGTAATGCCGTGCGCATCAAAGCAAAAACACACTACGAAAAATGTGGTGTCTCTACATCTTGCATGGCTCAGGGTTTTAGTTCTGAAGCAAAGACCTAGTGCGCTATTGTCCCTTCTCCCTCCATGTTAAGTGAAAAATTTTACTCTTGGTCTAAGCTTTCCAGAGCATGAGTTAATTTTGTTTGCTTGTTTGTGTTTTAAAATGCAACCCCTTTTTCAGCAGGCCCTCAGCGGAGCACCCGGATCTTCTGCCGGGCCGAGTTTCCAGAGCACTTCGTCGCTCCTGGAAGCGCGTAGTGAGGAGTGCAAGGAAACTTCGCCGCCCATCGACCCGCGCAACGAGCAGAACTCGCGGCTCTCGATAGGTAAGGGTTTTGAGGCGCCTTTCGGTGACCGCACTCTTTCTAGCAATCTCTGTGCACTGGAGTACAGCTGGCGAAGGCTAAACAGGAGTCGAAGCGTCAAAATTCTTTTCGCTCCAGAACGATGCCTTATTGGCTGACACTCTAGAGACGTTGCGCGCCAGCTGACCGCGACTGCCGAGGTGAGGTGACGCTCGCGAGCCAGTCACTATCAGTTGTTAGGCGTTATGCGTTCATCGGTCGTTCGACTGCTGACTTGACGGTGTGAGTGCGCCGTCCCTTTCAGGACCCGCAAACTATGCGTAGGATCGTAAGCGTACTCTTCACTCTTTGGAGAAGAGCTGTGGGACACTTCTTATGTGTGCTCTGCCAAATTTCGATCAGGTTTTCTTCGTTTGTTTAATTTTTGTCTTCCCCAGAACACTACAGTGATGTTAGAGTGGTGGACCGGGAGAGACGTGAGAATATAGTAACAAAACAGAACCCATAGCTCCCAGAACACAAGCCGGGCTTCCGACTCACTGTCATATCTTGGAGAAGGTCACATGATAATGAGCAAGGACACATGATAGAACAACGCGCAGACCCTCTTTACATAGGCAGCTTTTCAAATCCCTTTTAGGCCACCCTTTGTTGGTTTACTTTGGAAATTCTCGCCTTTCAAGGCAATCATCGTTTTTGCTTTGCATTGCGTACCTGCATATGACAGCGGCGAGCTCTTTATTTCGCTTCATTGATCCACATGAGCGGTCCCCATTCTGGTACATATGCGCTCTGTTGATTGAACCGATTGGGAGAGAATAGGAAGAAACTTTTTTGAACAGTTTACCCTATGAAATACCCAATATCCAGGGCGTTTGTCCCGTTAGCCCAGTTGTAATCGTTCCTTAATGTTTAAACTTATCTTTGATAAAGCCGTTAGTGTCAACCACATAGGTCCTAAAGCTGAGGTCGATTTTGACGTCGTGGTTTTAGGTTCGGACCCCACTAATTGTTTGTTTTTTATTCTGCGCAGTATCAGAAAATATATAAAGACGAGAGCAACTCATTGCAAAATATACATCATTACCAGTTGGCTCGGTGGCTTACCATACGCGAAGATGGTGCCTGAGTGGTGTACTGCACAATAGTGGAGTACGTGTTTCGCCCTTGTTCAGGGGATTGTAAACCAGGTCGAATCACTTGATGTTTAAAGTGTGCAGTCAAAGCCCCTTTTATTAATTTTAAATGTCTTCTCATGATGGTCCCTCACACGATTAGATCGTAAGTTTCCTCTGCACAGTGTTATGCGCTGCAATTTTATGCGATCGTCTTGTGTGTGAATAACCGTTTCGCGAATCGGAGAGCAGTTCCTACTACGACACCAGTTTCTCGCGGCTCCTGGGGCGCCTCTGTACATTTCCAGTGGCGATTCGACACTTGCTACGACGTCTGCCCCCTCTTTGTGTAGGCATCATGGCTTCTTTGTCTCCGTCACGAGAGTGAAATTTGTAGTCCAATATAGGATTTTACCACTGGAATGATGGCAGGGCTAGAGTCAAATCTTTTCTACACAATTGCCTGAAATTAAGGAACAAACTAACCGAAGCATAATAAACGGATGTGAATCTTACATGCAGCGATTGATCAATAGAGCTATCAGATTTTAGAATTACACAGGTCCAACGGGAAGGTGCCACAGGAGTGGCTGTTTGTCTCGTTGGTGCTCTATCATTGCTCTTCTGTCAGACGGAGCCTCTGACAAACAGATGTCTTAGATGCAGCTACTCACTTTGGACAGAGGAGCTGATGATGCACACAAAATTCAATTGCAGTGTCGACTCGACTCGCTCTTTCCAAATTACACCTTTATACTGTGCCAGCTTTACGAATGTGTTTACTTCGTTCCGCCCGCAGCCAAAGCGGAGGACTTTACGGAGCTGCCCCTCGACCGTGCTGGCCAGCAGCAGCCCACCGCCTCGGAGGTAAGCGTCTGGTTCTTTTGAAGCAACGCTGACCGCAGACACTCTAGCGATGGTATTCTTACAGTTCAGCCCCATTGGGAATCTGGTACTCGTGGCCATCCGCGCTACCGAGCTAGAGCCGTGCCGGGCTAATCGGGACGAACGAAGGAAAAAAATGGAGGAAAGGAAAAGAGCGCGGGATGAAAATAAAGTTCAATAATAGCATATGGTTTCGTCAACAGTATTGCTGCGATTCTTTGCACTGTTTTTTTTTGTTCACGCTCAAAGCCTCCGGTATTCAAGTTCATTTTTTTGTTTTGGGGACTTGAGATGCAGCCGCACTTATCTCGTGTGAGCGCAGCCACGAGTGACTGCTTCCACATTGTTCCAGATTGTTGTAGTTGCTTCGGTACCGTATGCGTTGCGTACAGTCGCCGCTCGTGCATGGACATTTCTACGAAAACTCCGAAACCGAACTTCATACAGACTCAAGCAGCGTGGGCATAGGCGCCGTCCTCGTTCAGAAGCAGGAAGGCCTCTAAAGAGTAATAACGTATTCCAGCCGCTGTTTGTCAGAGGCAGCGGCCAAGTATTCCACGACGGTAAAGGAGTGTCTTGCGATTGTGTGGGCTACGTCGAAATCAAGCCCTACTTGTACGGCAGGCCTTTCAAAGTTGTCACTGTCTGTCATGCTGTGTGCTGCCTCGCCAACTTGAAGCACTCGTCTGTCTGCCTCGCTCGATGAAGCGTTCGACTCCAGAAGTTTGGCGTCACCACCGTTTCCGTGCGGACGCAAGCACTCTGGTGCCAATTGCTTGTCACGAGCCCCTGTGAACGCACCGCCGCAAGATGACGATGATGACGCCTTTCTAGGGCCTAACAGTTCCAGCTCGTTTGCACAGCACTAACGCTTGGACCGCGATCTCCAAAGGCTTGTCGAGCACTTAGAAGACTAGGTTTCTTCACCCCCAGCCTCGTCAAAGCGGGGACTGTCCTCGTTCTAAGTACAGAATGATTTCCTCGTGAAAAAGGACTTCGCACCGA
This sequence comes from Amblyomma mixtum, assembly GCF_055824585.1. Lineage (NCBI taxonomy): Eukaryota > Metazoa > Arthropoda > Arachnida > Ixodida > Ixodidae > Amblyomma > Amblyomma mixtum. Next base: position 303,919,004 of record NC_143014.1, read on the forward strand.
ACAAAACCGCTTGCCTCCTTGTTGTACCTGCAAGTATTCGCGAATAAGTTCTACCGATTTTACCCGTCTAGCCGGCAGCTCGGCATCTCAGATTTTCTGTCTCCGACTACCTGCCGATGTCGCTCGTTTCGTGAAAACTTGCTGACACTGTGAAGAACCCCTCCTGCCCGACCAGCAAGATTTCCGAATCCTGTTGAACCCCCGTCAAGGCCCTTCCAGCAGATCAGCAAGGCCCTGCTTGGCCCTTTACCGAAGTCAACATCTGGAAACAAATGTATTATTGTAGCGACTGACTACCTGACCCGCTATGCCAAAGCAAAAGGCCTGCCAAACAGAACAGCAGCTTTAGTCTCCAAATTTTTCGTGGAGTGCGTCCTTGTGCGACACTGAGACCTCTATGGGCTCATCACGGACAGGGGAACAGCATCCACGGCGGAGCTGACGCAAACCATCCTGCTCTACCGTCACACAAGCCGCCGGACGAAAACTGCGTACCATCCGCAGACCAACGGCCTTACGTAGCGCTTAAATGGGACCATAATAGACATGGTTGCCATGTATGTCGACACAAGACTTGGGACTTCATCCTCCCTTCAGTCGTCTTTGCCTGTAGCACCGCAGTGCAAGGGACCGTCCAGATGACGTCTTTTAGGCTCCTCCATGGGAGTGAGGACACGACAACGCTCGATGCCATGCTGCCCGATCTTACTGAAGAAGATAACCTCGACTTCGCTGCCTAGCTACAGCGCGCTGAAGAAGCACAGCGCCTGGCCGACAAGCGCATCAAGAACCAAGAGTGAACCGACGTCCGAGGCTACAGCCGACGCCAGGCGGAATACAAGCCGGGTGACCGCGGGGACGCCGGTTCGCCTCCGCGGACTGAGTGAAAAGCTTCTGCATCGCTATGTTGCCCCGCACGATATCCGCACATGGAGAGCTTGATTGCGCAGTAGCCCCCGACGGAGCTACAGCGTCTCAGCGGCGTCGCGCCCGCCCGGAAACTGTACACTTTGTGCGCATAAAGGCTTATTATGGACGCTAGCGGGCACTGTGTTTGCATTCTAAGCGATTCCTTATGCACTCTCAGTGTTTATTTATGCCAGGATTCCTTCCCGTTTCAAAGGATCGCGTCGATGCTTCTTTGAGACGGAAGGAATGCCGCGAATCTTTGTAATTTTGTTGGTTCACGCTCAAAGCCACCGGCACACGGCTTTATCAGTTTGCTTTTTCGCGATGGGAGATGCGACCAAATCTATCTCGAATGAGCGTAGCCGGGAGCGACTGCTTCCACATTGCTTCAGATTGTTGTAGTTGCTTTGGCACCTTATTTAGATGGTTAATTCACGGCTTACAGTTGAGCGTGGGCATTCTATTCAAGGACCGCTGAGCACGCCTTGTTGTTACTGCTACCGCCGAGATATTCAGTTCTTTTTGGGCGCCAGCCAGCCCAATAATCAGTTTCTTTTAAAAGCCCTTTTCGCTCTCTTCCCCTGACTGCCGGACTGCCGTCACCACTACGAGACGATGATAACCCTTATAGACGCGATCGTGAAGTTCACTGTAAAGGTATGAGCGACATGTCCTTAAGATTCCTGGCTGTCCCTAAGCCTTACCATACGAAATCCCCGAAAGTCGTTCAAAACTTGGATCGGATTCCCATGTCCTCACGTCAGATATGCGCATTTCAGAGGACGAAAAAAAAAAAGCCGCTGCGTGGTGAATGGACGCTCTTCCTTCCGTCAGGCACTCGTCTGTGCACTGCGCTTAAATACAGCATATTCCCGAATACAGTCCGCGGACTATGAATGTTTGAAAGTTAAAATTTCGTCCTTTGCGTATTATTTACAAGTTAAGGCTGTACAAAATTTTTGTATTCAAAATTGCCCATTATAGCTCGACATCAAATCAAATCAAATCAAATCAAATCTTGGGTGAGGCTTGAGCGTAGCTCGACATATCCAGCGTGTGTCTTTACTCTCATACTTGCTGTTCTGGGCTTACATCGCCATCGCTGAAGCAGGCTTTGCGCGTGCTTTCTGGTGCCTTGATTTCGAATATTGTCATTTGCGAGACTTTTGACCGAAGCCAAAATAAAGCACACCTCTGGTCATAAGCTCCTGTATTCTGTAACACACGTGCTACTGAGTATTTTGAAACGCAGGACATACGACAGTGAAATCGTTGCTGTCTAAACACAGTTCAGTTGGCTTCTGAAAGAGCGGTTACCCCGCTGGGGCCTGCTTGGTCCTGAAGCAATTAGTTCTCGTTCAGGTGATCCCCACAGGCTGTACAGCGGGTGACAAAAATGCAGTAATTTATTTTCTTGGCAACAATTTAACCCGGCGGATTCCACACAGCATGCGAATTGTGTTCCGGAAATTATTCGCAATATAATCAATAGCAAACCCCTCGGCATAGAGTGGCATTTATTCTGGTAGCCAAACGTAAGAAATTTCAGTAGAAGTGAAGCATGGGCACAGGGAAAAAGAACTGCATTGCCAATGAAACTGCATTGAGTTTATTGTGGTTTAACGTCCCAAAGCGACTCAGGCTTTGAGGGACGGCACTGTGAAGGGCTCCGGAAATTCTGACCACCTGGGGTTCTTTAACGTGCACTGATATCGCACAGTGCACGGGCCTACAGAATTCTGCCTTCATCGAAATTCGGTCACCGCGACCGGTATCAAACCCGCGTCTTTCAAGCAAGCAGCCGAGTGCCGTAACCACTGAGCCACCGCGGCGGTTCCCAAATAGCGTATAAGAGAATGGGCGAACAAACGGTATTATGAGATTGGTTAAGTAGCGAAGGAAGTGTGTATTATATACCCACGTTCGGAACCCATACTACGTCTGATAAGCTCAGCGTTTAGGCTGATGAAAAGCGTCATGTCATTTGGGAATATTCTCAGGCTGTTCATTGAAAGGTTTTTAGAGTAGGGAAACAAAAATTTGGTGAGTTGTTCTCGACGTTTTTGCTGTTTTGGGTGCCAAACGGTTGTCCCTATAGTCTTGCCTTGAGTGAGGGACGTTAATTCGCTAGCGGATATTTTCACAAGTTGAAAGACAGCGTCCCGGCCGCAATTACCGCAGCGGCAGACTAATGGCTTGAGCATCGTGTGTGGGGCAGGTGCGAGGTTCGATCCCCAGCGTTGCCGGGTGCCCACTGGTTTGTAATAGGTACAAGCTTACCCCTGGTCTGGTGCTTGGCTTATTTTGGGGTGAAATGGGCCTTTAACCCCGCTTTGCGAAAGCAAGAATACCTTGTTCCATGGCGCTGTTTTGCCCTCGGCTGCCTTTGCACCACTAAAAGCGAGCTGTCCTGATAAGGGCGGAAGAGGGACATTGAACTTTTCTACCTGTTCAGGTGGTCGAACTTAATCCGTAGCTTTCTACTATGTGTCCCCCGTAGCCAAAGGGCAGGTTCCAGACTTTAATCCACGAATACAAAGGTCTACGGATGGGCATCCCGCAGCATGAATTCCCTGGAATACACGCGTATTGTTTTTATTTAATCGCCTCTCAAAATGAGAGGGTTGTTAAGGCTACGAACGGAGCTTTTTGCTGAGAGGGACACAAAAATTAAATATCAAACTAAGCAAGACGGATGGGTTAGTTCTCGGGAACACTACCGGCATATTTTCTGCGTGGAAAGGTGATTGCATCGATGAGAATGAAATTAGAGGAAGCGTAAGCTCCGCCTTTAGGAGTGGAATGCCACAGCATGTTGCAGCGCTGACAGGGAGTCCACGGAACGCCATCGCCCGTTTGGTGCAATGCCTTGCCCGTTGTAAAAACTGATCGGAGTCCACAGGAGGCCTCTCGAAACAGCCCATCCGCCGCCCGAAGAGATCACGAACGGGCTGCATTGACACTGCTCCCTGAATTGGCTGATGTGCGTCTCCATTGAGATTGCGATTTTAGAGGAAACGAAAGGCGGAGAAACTGTCTCACATATCGGTAGACACCTCAGCCACGCCGTGAGGGAAGGCAGGAAGTTTTGAATGAAAGAGAACAGTCAGAAAGATAGGCCGTAATGGAGGTCTGCGTCTCCGTTGGCGTTACATTCGTTGGCCACAAGAGCACACGGACGTGTACATCACAGGTGCTCGGGCGGTACGGGTTCAGTGACATCGCAGTGGTTGACACCCGCACAAAACATGACGCATACAGGTCCCGTCGCCGCTGCCTGCCAGTCTGAAGCCTGAAGAGGTCGCGAAGGGCTGCACCTACGCTGTCGCTCGCCGGGGCGATACCGTCGTGTTATCAGCGGGGTCCGCGTTCGGCCAAGTTGACGCCTTCAAAGGATTCGTCTGCCGATCCTCCAAATTCAAATCTACAACGCCTGTGCGGTGTCAGTGCACGTTAAACAACCCTTTGCCAGAGAAATTACCGGAGCCCTCCACTACGGCGTCCCTCATATCCTTGCCGCTTTGGAACGTGGAACGCCCTAAATTCGAACTCAAAGCTATCACGGTCATAACATCACATATAATACCTCAGCGCAAGCTATTCGCATTTACTTTTATCTCTATAATATAGACGGCGCTGATTTGCCACAGCTAATGGCAGTTAACTGAAATGCTTTATAAAGTACAGCGCGATTGTTATCGGGTCCCGTTTCAAAATTCACATACTTATAATTACTCATATACGCATCAGTACGTTGCCGCCGTGTTGGCTCAGTGGTTATGGTGCTCGGCTGCTGACCCGGAAGAAGCGGGTTCGATCCCGGCCGCGGCAGTCGAATTTCGATGGAGGCGAAATTCTAGAGGCCCTTGTACTGTGGGATGTCAATGTACGTTAAAAGATCCAAGCTGAGGTTCTCATGTTACCACGCCAACCACGCCGACACCGGCTTTTCTGCGACACGAGCTCCTCACCGCTGTCGCGTTCAAACCACACATCCCGAAGGCCTTCCACATTCAAAGAGCCTGTGAAACGTGGAGGAAATAAAAACTGAGGTGGGAGCGTCCGGCGAGAGCCTTGAAGCCAGTTCTAAAAAGTAAAAACAGATTAAAAAAGGTAAAGTCGGGCCCCCGTGATTACGCCACATCATAGCGTGCGGTGATATCTAGCTCCGCTGCGCGCGCGCATGCGCGGACCAGCGCGGCAAACTGACTGTAGACAACCTCCTTGCTGGAGACGCCCGCGCCTCGGGCCGCGCAGACTAAAACATACCAGAACCGAAACATAAAGGACTGAGTGGCAGCGCGAAAAACAAGGGAGGGAGTGGCTTCAGGAGCACTTGGCTGGCGAAGGCTGGCTGCTTGTCGTTGCGCTCTCTTTTCAGTTTTTTTTCCTCCATGCCATGAAAAATGAACTTCCGTGACGTCACTTCTATGATACCTTTGCAATGGAGCTCTCCGAAATCAGATGCGCCACTCCATTTCGTGAGGTATTATTGCAGGAGGGAGGAGCCCCCGGACCACCATCCTGCGGGGCCTCCCGGAGCTCCGACGTCCATGAGCCCAGTGCGGCAACATCGCCGAAGGTAGGTGGTCTTACCCTCTGCGCGCCTGTACTTCGTAGATTCGCGCCTTTGCAGCCTCATAACAGGCGAAAGTGTAGCGGAAGCAAGCCTCGACATAACCGTAGTCGCTATGCAATCGCATATGGCTCTGACTGCAAGTTTCCACAATTATTTGGCTTTGTAGCCATGGACAAGCTAATGAGAAATGACGGAGCTACGATTAAAAGCTTACGGTTTCGGAGATTGAAGAAACCAGCCCAAATGACTAGCAGGACGAAAGGAAATTCAAGAGAATACACGCTTTCTGCAGTGAGGCGTAACCTTAAACCAAAACTCGTCTTCTGAGGCGCAGATGCCATAAGTAGCGTGTACTAGTTGCAGAATGCTTCCCTTGTACCTCTCGAGTGGCGCTTATGCTTTTTTTCAATTCCTTTCATTCACACGTAGATAAAAAGCCCAACTCCTCAGTTACAAAGAGAATATTCGCTTGCGCATGCTTGCTAGCCCTTCTTGATTCGTCTCCTCTCAACGAGCTTGCCCTCATTTTTTTACCTTCCTGATTTATTATACCGATACGATGAGACCAATTATAGTGCCACCGCAAAAGGCAAATGCCTTCCCATGCCCGATATGACCGAAGGTAGACGCGTGCTACGCCTCCTCTTCTTACGAAGGAGGCGCTGCTGCGAATTACAAAGAAAACAGTGGTCGAGACAATCATTGCGTCAGGGTGCCGCCTGCGTCCTCTTTCACGTAATAGGAGCCTAGCTGCGATTTCAGCGTTTCTAAAGGCACATGAAGGAAAGGAAAATAACCTCTTCTGTGATTGTAGAAAGTACTCGGGCGAGAATCGCAGGACTGATACAGCAGCCGGCAACAAAGGAACGCCGCTGTTCACGTGTGACGCCCATTCCGTCTGCGCGGGCCGCCTCGATGAATCTGGCAGAAAGTGGCGGCTGCTTCAATTCACGTTATCGAGGGGACGTCGCACAGCAATGGCGCCGAAAGCGCGTGATTTAGCGATGCTTTTCTCGCGTTAGCGGAGCCGTGTACTCGCGTGTGCGGCATTTGATATTGAGAAAGAGCTTTTCAAATTCTATTGGCGAAATGACTGTCCAAACGGAAACCAGTCTCACGAAGAAGACGAAAGAAATATAGCGCGCTTGCGACGTGAACGCATGAAATTGCGCGAGAAACTCCTCGAGGCAAGAAACGCCGTTTACACAGCGACAGCTTAAGCAATCAACGAAGCCTCTGGCGCGCGCCTAATCTGCCGTCTCCTTTCATCCATGAGCCAACCTGTAACTGCGGCTAGAATGTCTTGTTCAACGTACACTGTCGGCGTAAGTATAAGGAGGTTTCTGTGCATCTTAGTGAGCTGTATGCAGAGCGTATAACGTAGTGGGGAGTATCGGCGCAGTCGCACGTTCGGTCGTGCCATCGGCTGGCGGCGCTGCGTCCCTCTCACTGCGAGGTGGTGGTGGCGGAAAACATTTATTTATACATACACTACTGGAGGTTATGCATGAGCTGACCCAGAGGGGGCCAGCCCTTACAAGTACTAGGTGGAGGTCCCTAGTTCGGGACCCCAGTGGCGTCGGTCGCCGCCCGGGCTCACGCGACCAGGGCCCGTTGGGCGTGCAGGTCAGAGCAGCCGAGCAGGGTCGCCTCCCAGTCCTGCCGGACTGGGTTGGAGTGAGGAGGGATAGCAGGTTTGGAGGGTCAAGTCCACACCATGTGGTAGATGTCCGAAGACTTCTCCGCACAGTGCGGACAGCTGCCCGAGAAAGATGGGGCGAAGTGTTTGGGAGCTGCCGGGCACAGCAAAGAGCAGCTGCGAGCTCCCCTGTGCTACTCCGGAGGTGCTTGTTTCCGCGTTACTCGATTGCATCTTTACGGCCTCTTTGCAAACACCTGCATAGGAATGCTTTGGATAGCGCTGCACGTAGCTGCTTTCAATGGACACTATGCTTCAGTCTTCAAACGGCTTGTTTTCAGCAAAACTTAGGCGGAATCAATGTTTCAGATGGAAGTAGTAGGAAAAATTAGTACTCCATATCGAAACTGCAGATCGATGATGACGGCCTTAAAGCGCTCTCTTTTGGAGGTAAGGCTTACTGATTTGTGCCCATACTCTTGGTTCGCTATCGCTCGCGGGTGATGGAAGCCAGCTTCGAGCGTCAAATTGAAGAGTCCACCTAGGAGGCAAGTGATTACGTAAAAAACTTGGCCACGCTAGACGGTCTGCTCGCTCGCTTCGGACCATATGTATCTGTCTTGCTGCATTCTTCGACACTGATGCTTACTCTAACTGGTGGCGTTCGGTGGCGGTTTGCACATTCGATCCCGTACAGTGGTGAGCAGCCTTGTCTAGAGCGCTCGGGCGGTGCACTTCCTTGCAAACAAATCCAGATTTTGTGGCAGCCTCTAGGGTCCAGCTGCAACGCTTGCACGGAAGTAGCGCCAGATAGCCTCGTAAACAAAGCAGGCACGAAAACCTTGCCCTGTAATGAGGGGCTGCTCTCTAATTTCGGTTTTTGTTACCAAGTGCGCACTGCTCAAGCGCTCTAGACAAGGCTGCTCGCCACTGTACGTCAGACGCGCAGCTACCTGAAATTATACTTCGTACTGGCTTATTCTAGAGGCCCGTGTACTGTGCAAATTAAGTGGAAGTTAAAATACCCCAGATGTTTGAAATTTCCGGAGCCCTTTACTACGGCGTCCCTAATAGCCTGAGTCGCTTTGAGACGTTGTATCCCATAAAGTAAATGTCGTGTCCGGTCGCTGTGTTGAATGCAGCGAAAGACGCACACGGTACTTTAAGACTTCGTTTATTTAAAGCCGATGAGGGTGCGACCAGCGTCGACCGAGGCAGGAGCCGAACTGGCCGCCCGAAGAAAGGAGGGAGTGGAGAAGCGTCCACGGGAGGGAGTGGCTTCCCAGAACAGGAGGAGGGTGCGGGGGCGCACCATGGGGGGGCATCTGGCGACAGCGTGCGACGAGGGGCAAGCGGTCGTTAGGAGGAGGATGCGAGTGGTCGTTAGGAGGAGGATTGAGTGGTCGTTAGGAGGAGGATGCGAACTGTCGTTAGGAGGAGGACGCGGGGGCGCACACACACAAAAGCAATAAGGGGACACAACACTTCCTTCCCCCTTAGAAAGTTGCCTGGTATCGTGCAGGGGGTCGGCGCTCACGCGTGGAGGCGCGCTGGCTTTGTGCGCTCGGGGGAGAAACACTTGTAGGCTGGCTGTTGTTCGCTGTGTCTCCTAGGTCTGTCCTGGGCGAAGTCTCTTCTTCCGGGAAGAGATGCCAGGCTATGTGGGAAGATGGTGCACGTGCTCTCTCCGCTGGCGGACAGCTCTCAGACGGCGTCGTAAATCTACGCAGCTGGTTGAGATGTCGGCGTGCTACTGTGCCATGTATGTTGACGAGCCAAGAGCGCAGGCCTATGCGTCTGACAATTGTAGCTTCCTCCCAGCGTGGCTTTTTCAGAAACTGTCGGGCGAGGACGCGCTGCCCCTCATTAAGCGTGCCGCAGCGCGGAATTGCTTTTTCTTCCCGGAACGTCTCTGCCTTTGGCTCGGGGAGGATGGCTGTGAGCTGGGTTCGCATTTCACGCTCGAACATCATTTTCGAGGGGGTCTCGCCTGTTGTGCTCTGAACCGTCGTGTGCTGCTTGAAGAGAAAGCGCGCAAGGCGGCGCTGCAGCGAGCCTGTCTGATCTCTTTCAAGGGCGCGTTTTAGCTCGGCTACGTAGCGCTCGGCTTGTCCGTTTGTCGCTGGGTGGTAGGGGGCCGATGTAACTGATGAGATCCCGTTGTCGCGATAAAACTTGAGGATCTCCGCAGACACAAACGGTGTTCCGTTGTCCGACACTACCTTGCGCGGCAGGCCGAACGTTGCAAATAGTGATCGGAGGTTGTCAATGACTGCTGCCGAAGTCGTCTGTCCCATTTGCCTTATCTCAAGCCACTTTGTGTAGGCATCTACGACCACAAGGAAAGTACAGCCCTCAATTGGTCCTGCAAAATCAATGTGCAGTGTGTGCCATGGTGTGTCTGGCTTTTCCCATTCTGGGACAGGAGCTTTCGGCGGGGCGCTCCGGCTGCTCTGGCAAGGCTTGCATTCTCGCACCACTGTTTCGATGTCGTTGTCAATGCCAGGCCACCACATGTAGCTTCTGGCACACTTTTTCATTGCAACGATGCCCCGATGTCCGGCGTGGATGAGAGACATAGCTTGTGCGCGTAGTTCTCTCGGCATCACAACTCGGGACCCAAATATGATGCAGCCGCGATGGGTGCTCAACTCTGTAGCTCGCCTGCGGTAAGCGTCGAAGTTGTCCCCTTTGAGTTTATGCACGTTGCCTTGTTGAACAGCTGTGTAAACTAGCCGGAGAGCTGCGCACTTCTGCGTAGATGCTGCAACTGTGCCTGCTGTAAGCGGAGGTTCTGGCAGTGCTTCGAACATCAGAACGTCTCCTGGTGGAAATGGTTCGTCAACAGTTGCGTCTAGTGGCAGACGGCTTAGCGCATCGGCGTTTTGATGTTTGCTCCCATTGCGGTAGACCAGAGCGTAGTCGTACGCTGAGAGTTTGATGGAATGCTGCGTCGGCTCGATGACACCTTGCTGCTCCAGTTTGTCCAACTCTTTTTCAACTGAATCTCGGAGAGCAAACGGCACCGGCCTGGCCTTCAGAAATTTGGGTTGCGCGTTGTCCAACAACTCCAGTGTGACCGGGGGCCCTTCGTTTCCTGGAATCTCTTCCGAGAATACTCTTTCGTATTTCTCTTGCAGTTGCTCAACCATGTTCTGGCTCGGCGTCTGGTGTATGCCGCATATCATCACGCCTAGTGGAGAAAACCAGTTTCTCCCTAGAAGGCTTGATCCTGTGCCCTTCACAACAAGCAGAGGTAGCGTATGGGTCTGGCCGTTGTAGTTAACCTGCACGTTGGCAGAGCCCAATAGTGGCAGATTCTGTCCTGACCACGTTCGCAGGTGCGTGTCGTCTTGTTGCAGGGCGGGTGCGTCAGATGGCCATGAAGTTCGGAACGTGTCCTCACTGATCAGAGTACAGGCTGCGCCGGAGTCCACCTCGAACTTAATCAGCTGGTGATGTACGCTTACTTCTGTAAAAATCTTCGGTCGCGTGCCGAGATTCATGGTGTTCAGGTCGTACAACACAGATGGTGTTGCTGATGTTGCTCCATGGAGATCAGATAGCGGCGTATTCTCTGAGGCGTTGACGCTGTGATTAGGCTGGGAAGGTGACTTTATCTTGGCAAGTCTCCGTTTCGTAATGCATGCTCTTTCGATATGCCCTCGCTTGTGGCAAAAATTACACGTGGCTGACTGGAATCGACATCCCTGGGGGTTGTGTTGGTCGTCACACCGCCAGCAGCGTTGTGCCTTTTTGACCGATTTTACAACAACAGAAGGCTTGCGCACCTGGTTGCTTGTCTGGTGTACCGGCTCGGTGTTCCGGCGAATCCCTCTCTGCTGGTGACCGGCGCTCTCCGCTCGAACGGCGATGTCGTAAGCTTTGGTGAATGTGAGGTCCTTCTCAGCGAACAGGCGCTGCTGCAGTGACTCGTCACTCAGTCCGCACACAAATCTGTCGCGTAACATCACGTCCAAGGGAAGCATGGTGGTGTTAGCAGAAGAAGCTGCGTCTCCCTCCTGCCCGGTAGCTGTTGTCGACAGCGTTCCAAAATTGCAGTCGGCAGCGAGCTTCTTGAGCGCGGCTACGTAGGCGCTCACAGTTTCTCCTCCCAGTTGATCTCGCCGTTGGAAGCGAGCCCGGCTGTAGACCTCGGATGGCCTTGGGTCGTAGTGCTTTTGCAGCGCTTTTACGATGTCGTCGTAAGACACTGCCGCTGGTGTGCTTGGCTGAATAAGGGCGCAGACAGTATCGTAGGTCTGCTCCCCGCACAGCGTCAGCAGGTTGGCCCTCTTCAAGGCTGGGTCTGTGATGTTGTTAGCTTCAAAGTAGAACTGAAGGCGTCCAACCCACGATGACCACGATGAGCCGTTGAACTCTGGTATCTGATTGGGAAACCCTCGCGTAGCCATGGCTTGTCAATAGCGTTGCGTAGCGCGGGTCGAATCCACTTTCTCGTCGCCACTGTCGTGTCCGGTCGCTGTGTTGAATGCAGCGAAAGACGCACACGGTACTTTAAGACTTCGTTTATTTAAAGCCGATGAGGGTGCGACCAGCGTCGACCGAGGCAGGAGCCGAACTGGCCGCCCGAAGAAAGGAGGGAGTGGAGAAGCGTCCACGGGAGGGAGTGGCTTCCCAGAACAGGAGGAGGGTGCGGGGGCGCACCATGGGGGGGCATCTGGCGACAGCGTGCGACGAGGGGCAAGCGGTCGTTAGGAGGAGGATGCGAGTGGTCGTTAGGAGGAGGATTGAGTGGTCGTTAGGAGGAGGATGCGAACTGTCGTTAGGAGGAGGACGCGGGGGCGCACACACACAAAAGCAATAAGGGGACACAACAGTAAACTAGAAATATTATTGCTTTGAAATTAAATAAGAAAATAAGCCTAAGTTTTAATGTCTAGACAATGTAAAGCTGCGCACGCTTAATTAGACAAAAGCAACAAATCACTGTTCGGAAATCAAAAATATTTTGTTATCAGGAGACGTTGCGATACGAAAAGGAAAATTTCAGTTCATGTTTTTTCGGCAGGGTTAATTGTTACTGTGGGTGAGCCTGGCAGGCTATACTCGTGATTGGAAGCTGAAACTTTGTTTTGATATATGTGTTAGAAACGCAATTCGTGTAATTTTGTACAATTTGGTGTTAGCTCGCCAGTACACACGAACATACATTGAAATCTCGGCAGTTTGTATACAACGCTGTAGAAGGAAAAATAATTTATTAACACGTAATAAAAAACATAAATTTCTGTAAGTGAAACAGAATTTCATTTCAGAATCAAGAACATTTTAACCAGTCAACTCTTAACTTCTGATTAGTCGCTCTATGCTCTAATCCAGGGCGTCAGTTCTGAGAGCTGCCATTTATCGGCATGACACTAGAAACTCGAGTGTCAGTTGTAATGATGTTTCTACCGGGTTCAGAATTTCCAGCCGCAGCTATAGACGTTCGCCGCTAAAAGTGCACCGCAGCTCCTCTGGGGCGTCCATTCGCAGTCTTGGCGCGCTGTGTGATAACCGCTTAAATCTGCCATTGTGCTGTGGCTTCCACGGTGCCGGATGTTGGTACTCGGGTTTTTAGCGCGCGTAATTCTTGTTTGCACACTGAACTTTGCCGCCAAATTTACCGACATAATTCGCCAAGAGGTTTCATAATTAGGCAACGAGAGGTAAGTCACGCACTTACTTTCCCCACTTTACCTGTTAGGAATGGAAGCAAATTGTTTTTACCGTCTACGCTTAGCCAGTTGATAAATTATGGGGAAAACAGTGCAAAAAGGAAACACGAAAAAAACTGCGCGAAACTTTCGCTGTTTTCCCAGCCGCTTGTGCGTGGCTTGTTTATGTTTCAAGGTGATCTAAATTTCCGTAGCCCTCCACTACGGCGTCTCTCATAGCCTTAGTCGCTTTGGGACGTTAAACTCCATAAACCAAACCAAACCTTTTGCGCTGTTTTCGCTTTGGAGGCGCGCGACGACAGTGAGCTTACGCCGCTGTCGAATGCTCGAC